>NW_023605109.1:0-27952 GCF_014898055.3 Talpa occidentalis | reverse complement strand
GAAGTATTAACCTACTGTAGGTACCACTACCTCTCTTTGTAATGGGGAATAAAAATGTGCAATTAACTTCAGACGTTTTCTTAGAAACTTTGTATCCTACTGAGCGATTTCAAGGCAGTTAGTGCTTGATGATATATTTCTTCTCACCTGACTTTTAGCTCCTAAAAACATTATTGGAGCTTTTCAAGTATGTAAGTGGAAAGGCACAACTCTGTTAGAAAGACTATTAATGTAGCTCTAAGTAGAGAGGTTATTAATGTTCAAGGAATTGGACCTGTTCATAAGCTAGTTCAGAAGATCATTCTACTGTTGAGATGGCCCCACAGATTTTGAGTTAATAGAAAGTACTGGATCAAAGTTTAGAGAGCTGCTTAAGAGCAGGATTGAAGCAAGGTTACTCTTGAAAAAGTTCTTAGAAGAATAATATAAAAAGAAAATGAACACCTTTAAATAGCTTACCTTCTTTATTAAACTTCAGTTTAGAAACATTTGCTATTGGTGTTTAACACAATTTTACTTTTGTTCTGTTTTAAAGTAATAAATATTTATATTTGAATTCAAGACAATTAAGGTTCTAGTTGACTGTGGATAACAGCTCACCACTGCCAAAACTTATTTCCTGTCCTTGAACTTGAGGCTTACTTGCTTGTGTCATCCTGGAATGAAGGAGACCTGGTAGAAGCGAAATATAAGCCTTTATGTGGTCTTTTATTAGGTCCGCAACCAGGAGACATGATTAATGAAACTTTTGGATGTGTTCAGAGTGGCCTGGATGGGCAAGGCTTATATCCACATAAAAAGACTGTGTTGAAACACAGGGGAAACTTCCCACACCCCTCTGGGCTCTTCTGAGACTGGAAACATGAACAAATTACCATCAGACAGATTAATAGGAGAAAAGAATCAAAATTTAATAGCATGTGTATGGAAAATTTACATGACTATAAATTCTAAAGTAAAATGGGCTGAACCAACAATTCACTTCCTATGCAAAATGACCTGGAGCTTCGAGAAGAGAGGAGGGTTTTTACATATCCAGGAGAGGATAACTTAATTTTCGCACTAAGGATAAAAATAGAAGTTTCTAAGAGAGAGATGATGTGTTCACTGGTAAATGTCACCTGGAAGATAGCCCCTAAACTACATTCTGTGGGTCATTTGAGGAAGCAGTGGGCATTCCTTCTCTTAATTTAGGACAAAGGGTTAGGAGAAAGGCAAGAGGTTCTCTTTAGCCTCCAGGGCCTCCACTGACCTTAATTCTACATATCAAGGTCACATGTATTGTAAAACACTCTGGACATCTTGGAGAGCACTGATCTGGCTGAATTTGGGGAGACTGACCCCACAGTAATTCTCACTAAGGTCAGCTATTCAAATTCGACTATAAGTCAATTGAGTTCCAGTTGGTCAAATAGCATGCAACTTGGGTGAAAGGTTAGTTGGGTGATGTTTAGTATTCCTCGGTTGGTTGTCTGTGGTAACTGCTTTTTTCAGCTCCTTCCTAGAGGTGGATGTGTGTGGAAGTTACTTGGGCCCAAACTTTGTCTCCTTGCTGTTTGAACTACCCAGAATCAGAGGACTCCAGAATATTTCATATTGCTTGTTACTATAACCAACAGAAATGACACTTTTTGAATCTCACTGACAGGTCAGAAAAGATGACACAACTTCAACTTTCTACTCTGTATGCTTTTTGAACCAGCTGTCACGCTACAGCCATGTGGAAAACTGTGTATAGGTGTCCAGTTTACATCCTAGACTGATGCACCATTTGATCATGCCTGTCCAGCTGCAACATGTGTGAATGAAGGAGCAACCATTCAGATGATTTAGCCCCTAAGCTGCATGTGACTCCCCTTCAGACTTCAGTCTTCCAATTAGAGTCCCCAGCATCTTAAAGTCCAGACAACGTCTCCTGCCGTTCCTAGTACGTTTTGTGCAAAATTTCTATCACATTGTTTGAGAGTATAGCACAATGAATATCTGATGCCCCTTAACTTCCAGGTGGTTTGTGACAGAGTGAAGGAAAGGGAAAATAATTTTCTCTATTCTGTTCTAGGTCATGACTGAGATCTCCACCCTTTGAGCCCTCCCCCCATAACAGTTGACATTATCAGGAGAAAAGAAAATAAACCTATCTCTGTGGCAGGGCAAACACTTATCTGCAAAGCATCTGGTTTTATGAATCACCTTCTCTTTGTCACGTGACCATGCCCCTCTGCTTGATGTCCCCAGCTCCTTCACTACTCCATTTCTTAGTTCAGGGTATTTATCCCCTTCTGATGCTGTTTTGATTGCTATACCAGCCCAAAAAGAACCCAGAAATGTTTTCTTTGCCCTAGTATCATGTATACCTGATGTGCTCATGGGAGATACACAGATAAAATGAATAACTCCGTAAAATGGTCCAAACCACCACCTTAAATACCATCTTCAGCTAAAGACAAAAGAAGATGGGGTATGGAAAATTGGGGGTGTTACCAGGCAAAGCTCATTAAACAAGGGTAAGGTGGTAGGCATATTTAAATGGTGCCTTCTCCATTGATAAGAGTTTCTAGAGATCTAGAGGTATCTTTTACTTCCTGGTACAGAGAAGGAGAGACTCTTAGAAATTCATTTTCCCTTACAAATATAAATGTCTGTTATAAAAGGTAACTTCTACTGTTTGCAGAATTTTCCTTATGTCTACTGTTTTTAAAAATAATCAGTTCAAAAATATTTTTTATTTTAAGAAGTCATCTTTGGGGATGGCATATCTTGCTTCCCTTCAATAGCAATAGAAACTAAGACAATCTTCCTCCAAAGTTCTTTTAATTCAAGTAGAAGGTATTTACATGCAATCAGCAGAAAGTAGTTATAGAAGGTTGAGATCTCGGCCCATGCCCCCTTAAGTATGAGGTATGGGAATACTCAAAGGAGGAAATTGGTGAGCACAGTAAAAGTTAAGGAATCTTCCCTGTGGGCCTATGTTACTAGGCATAGGTCACCTTGTACACAAGCTTCTTGCTCATAAGTGAAAACTAGATGAAATGAGGTTCACATCTATGATAAAGTTTTATGTTTCCCTGAAGGTATGTTTTTTCAGATCTCCATAGCTGAAGATAAAGAATGATTGACAAGACTGGGTACAAGGGGTGTGGAAGAAGACACCAGCACCAGGAACTAAGACTTTCCTGAAGACCCCATCCCACACTAAATACTATATAATTTCCACTCACTGTCCCCTCTATGGGACAGTTTCTTTGGAAACCCTAGTTAAGCTGTCTTCTTTTCTTATCACAAGAAAATACTTATCCTTATGCACTCTATCTTGGCAATCTATTTTATTTTACCCACAGACCCACCCACCAAGAGGACAGATTCATTGGGTTTGCTTATAAAGACCCATGATATGTTTCACAATTTTAGAATGCAATGGTAAATAATCAAATTATGTTCATGTGTGTGCATGTTTTCCTACTTCAAACTTAACTTTACAGGAATCAAGCTTGTCCTGTACATATTAAAGTACAGAAACCTTACTTAAATGAGGTTAAACCCTATTTAAGGAGCTAGGAGAGAGTTTGCATGCATGTATAATCAGCAAACCACAAGACTCAATAGGCATTGTAATCCCAATAGGAAGTGGTTTGCTCCCATGCTGTAGGGAAGGAAAGAGAAGGCATCTTTACTCAGGAGCCTCTCCAAGGACTATACAACCAGTGCTGATCTAGGGGGAAGGGCACATGAGTCTCCCCATCATAAGACTATATACCAAACCACATTTTTGTTGTCATTTCTGAATAAACCCCATTTTATGGTGGTATTAACTGATTGGGAGGTTTTGTTTGAGGTCAACATGTCTTATCAAAATTTTTGACTAAGGCAAATATAGTATCCCCACTGTTTTTAATTCCTCCTGAACAATGTAAATCCAGTAAGTTTCCCAGCCATGGCAATGCAAATCCATATCCAGAATTGTTCCTAGTCCTGGGTAGATGCCTCAGCTCTCATGCCATCTCCCTGGTTAGTCATGTTATGACAAAGCTTTCATGACCCTATTTTTATAGGTGTTAGAGAAGCCATTGCAGTAAATAAACTAAAGAAAACTTCATTCTACTTACTAAAATTGACTCCGTTCTGCTGTTATTGAACATTGATGTAGGCAATAAACTGATTAAAATTGTTTTGCTGGTGGATCAAGAAATAAGCTATTTAAGGACAGAACATTATTTCAGCATGAAGAGTTTACAAATTTGTAGTTTGGGTTTTGTATTAATATAATGTAAACAGCTAGCTGGATTAAAAATGACCTGTCACAATCACAAACTATTTAGAAAAACAGCATGATTACATGAAATTATGATGACTTGTTTCCTACATTACCAAAGAACTCTGAAATGTAGTAGTTTTTAAAGAATATTATGTGACTATAATGGAAATCATTTCTGTGAAAGATTCTTGCCTGGTGTTCATTAAATTTCCATATTATTAGCAGTTGTTTCTAGTTAGAAGGCAAATTTAAATTAGTTTATTCTAGTTGAGGGGAGGGGGCAACCTACTGTTCTAAATAATAAATTGTAAAATAGTATGAGGGTATACACAGAAAATGATAAATAGTTGCAGCAAGCACTAAATAGAGTGTTTAAAATCATTACTGTTATTTGCCAATCTGAAAATAATTTCCTTTGTTCTATTCATTAGTGAAAATCTAGGAATAAGCATAGGCATAATTTAAAAGTCATCAATGAAAATCTATTATTTTAATTAGTGTCATGGTCCAAGGGAAAATATAAATGTTCCATGCTAAAGTCACTGGATGCTTCCATTTTCACAACATTGGCATATATCTCAGGGAGTTAAAACAAACAAAACAGAGAATGCAAACTTAACTAATAATATGCTAAATATATATATCCTTGTTTTGTGAAAATATATTGTATCTTTTATCAGTATAAGATCAATATAACAGGGCAAAATATAGAATGAGAAAAAGGATGCATCGCTAGTAATAAATGTGGGAGGAAAATCATGTATCAGAAAGAAAGTCAGAAAGTCTCAGTAACGTGCAAGTTTAGTCTCCCCAAAAGTGTCTCATCGTCTGTTCTCAATATGCCCAGAGTAGGCCTCTTCCAATAAGTGTCACCTTGGCGGGGGGGCGGGAGGGGGGGAGCTAAGTAAATCCAGGCCCAGTGGACTTCAGAAGTGTTAACATTACTTAAAGGATGAAGATTATTTTAAGTTAAGGGTGTTTTCCAGCAAAAATATCTCTTGTCCTTGTCACAATCCTTTACCCTTTTTCCAACTAAAGAAGCCGCCCCTGATTATCTTTATGGCCTAGAAGAATATATTTCAGCGGGTATCATCCAGGTATAGGTTTATCAGTAAACATTTCCTCTCTGAAAGTCTCATCTTTTTACTCCCAGAGTAAAAGATGGTTATTCCCTCCACATCATGTTTACTTTAGAATTTAAAGTTTACTTTAGAATTTAAAGTTATATAAATTCTCAATATGTATATTATTTAATTGATTTTCCTTTTGCTAATTGACCTAATGCTGTTTAGATTACTTGTCCAGCCTAAGAAGAACACAGCAGGATGGATTTATCCCCCAATACTCTAATAAATGGAAATAGAATTAGAAATAAAAATACAGTATTTTGAGAAGTAGAGGGTAAAGGTTGAGGAGTGTTAGGATTTGACAGATAATGTTATAAGGCATTCCATTATTAATATAGCCATGCTATTATTTAAGAAAACACAATTCATA
The DNA here is from genome assembly GCF_014898055.3 of Talpa occidentalis. Taxonomy (NCBI): domain Eukaryota; kingdom Metazoa; phylum Chordata; class Mammalia; order Eulipotyphla; family Talpidae; genus Talpa; species Talpa occidentalis. The sequence continues at coordinate 22,203 of NW_023605109.1, read as the reverse complement.
ACATGTTTTTCAATCTTTCAGGGGGAAAATAAGTCACGTACAACAACACTATACAAATAGAGTCTCTGCCCTTTCTGAGGCATGAACTTAGCACAAACTCAGGTGTGGTTTGAAGGGCCCATCAGAAATAACAGAGACACCCTTATTACTCAGGAAATTTCAAAGTTTTTGGAACCATGGACAAATGCCAGATAAATTGTTTGTTATACAACAGGAAAAAAAATGCTTTTATGTAATTATATCTGCATACATTCATCGGAAAGCAAATTAGTAGCATTTTAACTGAATGATAATTGAGCAAGTTATGAACTCACCAGTTTGTCTGAACAGGTTCCAACACACCACTGGCTAAGAATGTTATACAATAGCAGATTTGAATAATATATTTTACTATCTTTCATTGTTTTAGCTATCAAAATGTTTAGTGGAATAGATAATAATTCACATGTATTTAAACTTAGCAGTTTGCAAACCAAAGGTTAGCCTGTGATCCAGCTGGATTTTCACCAATTATATCAGTTATACTTTCATATCCTGCTTCCCAGTAATAGAGCCAATAAACAGCATGAACACACTGGCCAAGCTGAACAACCAAGAGTTCTAGCTCCTAATTACTACTGGTGTTTCTGCATATCACTGAAGGATATTTTTTTTCTCTGACAATTACAGTATTTGCATTCATACCTCTATTACAGGAATAGTGCAGTAGGTAGACTTTTACCTGCAAATGACTTCCCCAGGGAATCATGGCAGTTTGGATTGCAGTATTTAGAGTAATTACTAGAGAAAAGAGTAGAAAGAGGAACCCAGACCCAAGAAGAAAATTGACTTAACTTTCTAACAATGATTCTAATATGTTTTACTTTCAAAATCTCTTCTATTATTGTGACATATTTCTTTATACTTTTTCTCTTTCCAATCTGCTTTTTTCCTAAAATAACTTTTCCAGTCTGAAGGTTTTATTTATATTACTTTTGAGTTTTATATGTTTATTACCTCTGAGTCATTATTACCTCTATGAGTCAGTGATTGTTACATACTGATATATATTGTAAAATAATGCTACAAATATACAATTGTTATAATTTGTAACATAAAACATACTTAGAATGACATATTTTTATGTGTCAACTTAGTAGGCATATTTTGGATACACACCTGTACAAATTGTGTGAAGTCAGTTTCTACATATGATTAACATTTAAGTCAATAGATTATGAACAAATCAGATTGCTCTCCTTAATATGGGCGGACCTCATCTAATTAGTTGAAAGTATTAAAAGAAGACACTAGGTAAGATCCCCTGAGTTTTGAAAAGGAATTCAGCCCCACAGTACCTATGGATTTGAGTTGTAACAGCAACTCCTACTGGGATCTCTAGCTGTTAGCCCAGTAATACCAAACTTTCTAGTACCTATAATTATGTGAGTCAACTCCTTGAAAATATCTCAATCTCTCGTGAATTGTAACTAATACAGCGTGCATTGATAATTCCCTATTTAGTTCAATAATGGCACAGCTATACAACTATTTGAGGACCTGGATCACGTAAAATCTTAACAACATAGAAAAAAACTCATATTTATGTAGCTAATATTAACTATCAGCAATCAAAATCCAATTCATGACTTGTTCAAAAAGACTTTTCATCTTAATTGAGGAACTTCTAACAGAAAAAATAATTCACATATATCTGTAAAATATGTCATTCAATTTGAATGCAGCATGGATATTTCAGTAACAACATGTATACAAAATATAAAGTCAGTGCAGAATAAAAACTTATCTAAAAATGGTAAATGAATGGCATGAATGCATATAAGTGGTACAAGCACAATTTTCCATCCTTTATCAGTTCACTTGGATTATCTGAAGCACCTCATTGTCTGCCAGCTGTCAGACGTATTTTTAATTAGGCTCTAATGAAGTAATATATGTATGTAAACCATTTAAATCTTGTTCCAGTTTGCAAGGACATCTGTGAGGTGGAAAGTGAGAATCCTTGATCTTTGCCAGACGTTACAAATTATAAAACTATAAAACATGAAACTCAGGTAATCAAAATGATTCAATTTAAAACATGGGAGGGTGCTATTAAGAAGGTTAAACAGGACATTTTGTTCAATTTAGTTGAAAATAAGAGATCTATTTTCCTTTAACTTTTCCTTACAGCTGTATATTTGGAATGCTTCAATGTTCTAGTATAATGCAAAACTAATGTCACTAAGCATTCTGATATTCTTGATAGTGAGGACAATTTTGGGGAAAAGTGAGATTTTAGGGCTCAATTTATTTCAGTGAATATTATTTATAATTATGTAAAATACTAGCATTGTGTTTTATCACACAAACTACCCTGCATGCAACTGAATCCAAAAAATGTTTTTGACTTAATTTTAACTGTAAGATTACTAATAAGTGCTGAGAGAAGTGATCATGAAAAGAATTTCTCTTATTCATAGGTGTTAAGGCAGCCAGCCAATCTTTCTTTTCCTGAGGTCAAAGTTAAAAGTAAAAAGTAAGGCATAATTTTTTTTTTAAATCACTCTCTTTCATTTTCTGCTCTTGCTGTATTCACCAACATTTTCAGCAGGTATCCGTGCCTACTCATTTATTTTTTTGTTAAGTACATGAATGGTAACCAAGTCACATTTTCATTTGCTTTTCACCACCTATAAATTATCATATGTACAGAAGTGGCTGTGTGGTCCCTATGACTGATTAAGGCCAGCCACTATGTGTGACCCACGTGGGAGCAGAACATCACCAGGTTCTGATCAGTTCATCATTGGGATCCAATCTGCCTAATCTGTCAGTTAATAATGTGTCTTTAAAAATAATTATAGCTATATTCTATTTAAGTTTTGGTTTTGCCAAAGTATACAGTAAGGTAGTGTTTCACAAAGATTCTTAGTGTTGAGATATTATTTTATTATAAATATATGTGTGTGTAGACAAATTTAAATATAAAACCCATATAGATCTATTTTTATATACCAATGTAAATCAAAATAAATTTGAAAATTAAATGTAAGAAGAAATTAGGAAGAAAATTAATATGATGGCAATGACACAAAGTTATCAGTGATGTGGTTAGCAAGTATTGTTTCATTTTTTGGTCACATTTATTATTAATCTGATAGTCTGGTTTTAAAGAAAATGACTCTTTTTCATTGAATAATGAGCTAGTTTTTAAGGAAAACATTACCTTATTGAATCAAGATCTGTATAGGGTATTGAAAATGTCCCAAGAAAATGCAATAAAATAAGTATTACCTTTCTGGAAACATCTTTAAATATGATTACATTTACACATATGGACTGTAGCATGTTGGCATCTATTAAACAAGAGTCTGTGTAATATATCCAACCATGATATAAATATGACTGAAATGGCAGAAATCCTGTTGCCATCTGCGTGCATCTACATTTGTTTGTTATTGGGGATTTCAACATTGAAAAAAATGAGTCACCAATTTTTTTCTTGTATATCATTAGATCATTTGAACTTCAATTAACACCATGTTGAGTCAACACATAGATGTATGTGGTCCACTTAATAATGGTCTTGTTGTGAAATCTGTGATTATTACCTTATGTAGCAAAAAGAATTCTGAAGATGTGATTATCTTAAGGATCTTTAGAGAATGAGATTATCCTGAATATTCTCTGTTGTCCCCTGCTATAAATTGAATTGTGTCCCCTCAAAATTGATATGTTGATGCTCTAACCTGCCAATGTGACTGTATTAGGGATAAGACACATAAGGAGTGGATAATGATCAAATAATGCCATAAGTGTAAAGTCTTAATTTGATAAGACTGACTGTGTCTTTATAAGAAGAGAAAGAGACATGAAGGTGCTCATTCTCTGTCTATCCACATGCACACAGAGGACACCATGTTAGGACACAGCCACCTACACACTAGGAAGAGAAGTCTCACTAGCAGCTAAACTTGATGGCACCTTGAACTCAGACTTCAAGCTTCCAGAGCTGTGAGGAAAAAAATAAAATTCTGGAGTTTAAGTTATCCAGTTTATGAATTTTGTTATGGTCATCCTAACTGATAAAAATAAAACACTATAAATGCCAAAAAATGCCTTCCTTATAAGAGGAAGAGAGTGGGAGATTTAATCACGGAAGAGGAAGTAGGAGATGGGATAATGAAATAGAAGTTGGAAAGATGCTAGGCAGGGATCATAAACCAAGAAATTCTGCAAGTTTCTGGATATTAGAACAGGCAAGGAAACAGATTCTCACCAAAAATCTACAGAAAGAACCAGCCCTGCTGATGTGTCAATTTTAGACCAGTGAAGCATTTCTCAGCCCTCTGGCCTCCAGAGTATTAAAATAATAAACACATGCTATTTTAAGTCATCAAGTTTATGGTCACTTGTACCAGCAGTAATAAGAAACTAATACAATATACAGCAAACATATATCTTTTACTCCCATCTTGGTTCAATTCTTGTTAATTTGTGATATTCATAGCACATTATTCCAGTGTTGTGTGGTTTTAGGATTTCCAATGTATGTTTGATTTCCAAAGTAACTTGAAAGCAAATTATAAGAAGGGTAGAAGAGCAGATATTGTGTAAACTTGAGTATACAGTAAACTAATAGTTGCCCATTAGCTGCAACCTATCTGTGCTCATGTGGGACCAGTGGTATCTAAAACACATAGACAAACTAAACTAAGCCAAACTTTAGAAGCCTTAGATAGATGAAGGCATTCCAGAATCAGCTTATGTAACTTGTATAAAGCTGAGTCATGGTTCAGTTCACTATTTCAATGAAAATACTTTACAGTTCAATGCTCATGACACATTGGAAATAAATTTAAATCACTGCCACATTTTGAAGTCATTTAAAAGTAGATATCAGTGTTACCAAACATGTCCTTTCACAACATTCTCTTCAACATATATTGATCCCCAACTCCTCATATCAGTTGTAAACACTTTTTTGACCTCTGTCAGTTTATAATTCAAAACTTGCCTTAGTCTTTTGTTAAACACAGTCCATGATGACCCTCTGTCTCCACTCTCCATTCACTCTCCTCATCCTTCTCTATTAGTTTTCTTCCATTAGTGTTAACTTTCTGTCCTTTCTGTTATATATCCAAATCTTCCATATCAGGCATTTTAGGTCATCTTTGAAATAGAAGTGTGCAATTAAAAATAAATTATGAATATGGTGGACTGTAGATAATGTACTCATGAGTAAATAAAATATGCAGAATCCACTATAAAAATCATATGCTAATGGGGCAACCTTTCAAGGTTCAAAGATAACTGGTTGAATATTAAATAATTCAACTCACACATCTTTAATAAACACTTTGTCTATATTAAATAAATTGATCAGAAGTTGGCTTATTTTATTAGGGAAACAAAATAGTTTTTCCTTCCAAATGTTATCTTCCACAAACAAAAAGGTTGACTATAATAAGGTGGAATTTTAATTTTTAATACATTATCACATCAAGATTTATTTATAGAAATTTCACTGAAGAAATGAAGACACTAATTTCGATATTTCCCCCACAGTGTGATAGACTCAAAATTTTCCTTAAAATAGTGTAAATAAGTAATGTACTTAAAGAGATGGAGAAGAAATAAAGAACAGAGGAAGAATTTGAAATAGGAACAAGAATGATTGTCATTTATCATGCATTATTTACCAAGCACCATGTACAAAGCTTCTAAGGAATTCAAATTGTTGTTATTCCTCTCCTTAAGGACCTGATAACCTAGCCAAGTAGACAAATATGTAACTTGTAATCCAAAGCAGTCTTTCTTACCTGCCAGAGTAGCAGTGCCAACAATTACTCTGGGAACATAGAATTAACTGATTAATTCCATACCACTTGGGGAAAGCACTCCAAGTATACATTAAAGGCTGTTGGTTCATTGTGCAGAGGATGAGGTCCCAGCAACAGAGATGCAGATAATGGCATTAGAGGCAGAGATAAGAGCATGAATGAATAGTTAATTGTGACTGAGAAGTATGAAAGTGCAACAGATGCTCAGTGAAAGGCATGTGCTATGGGGATTTTAGGATTTATGATAGGCAGGCATGCAGCTGAAGAATTAATCAGGTTAGAGCTTGGTAGGTCTTGATTTTACTCTGAAATCAGGGACATGACATGATTAGATCTTTGTTTTAGGCAGTGAATCAAGGACTGACAATATTGATATTATTTAGGTGTCTGCTGCAAGAAATATTGCCGGAGTTAATGACAGCCAAATCCAGTGTGCTACAAATAAGAATGATTGGCTTGATATAATGTTCTTATATTCTGTAACATGTAAACATTTTGTAATTATTTTCTATGTTCTTATACTACATAAAACAGATATAAAATTATTTTACTGCCTTTAGGAGCCTATGTAATATAATTAGCCTGGAAGAATTTGAATTTAATGTTATATATAATTACATTTTTTCCCAGTGTATTTAGGTGTTAGCAATCCAATTCCCCACTTAGTATTCATTATAAGATAATTGGAAACATTTGGAGTTTTGATAATCAAACACATGTTGTGAATCATAGTTGTATAAAATTGATAGAAATGTGATATCAGATTAAAAAACACAAATTGTAAGCTTTGTATCTGGTTTAGAGATTGATCACTGTGTTCTGTCATTTTAAAAAAGAGCTATAAAAACTATAACTACGTATTTTTCCAAAGCCGCATCAAAACATTTCTGCCCAAATAAATCATAGTTCTATCTAATTTACTAAGGTGACTAAGACATGTTAATATGCTGGCATTAAGGCAAAAATAACTTGCTAACACCTCTGAGAAAATTAAGTAATAATTACATTAGGCTACTAACCTCAGTGCTACCTTTTTTTTCTTAAAATAAATTTTAAATGATAAAAATATATTCAATGGTATTATATTAATACCTTTGCCCTCTCTTTTTATCAAGAGATTGTTTTGTACTCCTATTCTGTTTTCTTGGCCTTGATCTTATCTAAGAACTGTGCTTCAGAATTTGATAATGGAAAGAGAAAAAGTGCATCGGGAGACAGAAGTTTGACATAAGTAGGGAAGATAATCAAGAGATTCAACATCATACATTATGAGATATTTTATATTTCACATTGGGGTATTCCACATGAATGCTTGATTATGTAAATTTTAGAATATTTTAATATATATGATATATTTCTATGTATAAGTTATAATGAAATCATTTTTAAAAAAGGTTCAGAGGCATATGCCCTTTTAAAGACCTTCCCAGAATTAACTCCATTGAATGGAGTCAACACTGGTTGAATTAAAAAAAAAAGAATTCAAAAGTGAAACAAAACAAGATTTCCTCTCTTATCTTCTTCTTTTATATAAAGTATGCTTAAACCTACAATTAATTTACATATAATTACATAATTATAGCATTATGTGAGGGAAGCTAAAACATTCTCATGGAGAAATAAAAAAACATGAAAAATATTACTGGCTTTTGAACATTGCCAATTCTTCTCTACACATACCAGTTAAGTGTATGCTATCAGTCTCTTCACACTGACTATTTTTCTTCACATACATGGAAATTATTTTAAAAGTGAAATAAATACCTAATGCACTAAAAATCAATGGAAATTTTATCTAAGAAACCATTCTAAATTTGTAGATATATATAAAATAAAAAGCAGAACCAATAGCTTACTAAGATATTCCACACACATTTAAGACTTATAGAAGTGCTTGCTTAACCTTGTATTGAAAAACTCATCACATAATTGAAAATCACTATAACTTATGGTCACATGGATCTGAATGTGCCTGGTTAACACCAGTTATTGGCTAATACCAATGTAGCTGATTTGGTGCTTGAATTAACATGGCCTGCAGCCAATCTGATGGGCTGCTGAAGAAGCAGTTATTATGATACATAGCACCCCCTCCCCACAGTGTACCCAGGAAGTCAATTCAGCAGTTCTGTGTACACTCAGCCTGTGTCTCTTTACGTTCTGTATAAAATATGACTTAATTAAGAAGCTGTATTTGAAAAAGTTATCTTCAGAGTATCAAATGACATTTAAAGTCCAAGTTATGGTTCAAAATGGTGCTGGACAGCAATTTCAAAAATGTATGCAATACCCCTATGGTTTGTGATAATTTTTAAAATCTTTTAGCAGGAAAACCCATTTGCTTAGCACTTGTAAATCTGTTTAGTTACTTTAATCATTCCTGGGCCTGCAATTAACAAGCAATACAACATATTCAATGATAAAACCTTAAGAATAGATTATATTATATATTCTATTATATATTATATATTCTATTATATATAATATAATATATATAATATATATTAATATAATATAATATATTATATAATATTATATATAATATTATATATAATATATATATAATAGAATATATAATATATATCTTGAAGGATAAAAGGAAACTTTGAGAAACAACATATTTATTTATGTAAATGGAATTTGGTAGACACACGTGGACAATTCTCAAGTTTTATCAGACAATTTGACCTTAAAAAAAGCCAAACATTTTGTTTATTGTAATAGCTGCATCTATTCTTTATCCAAGGAATAAGCATAGTCCTGAAGAATACAGGGAAAAGACCTAGATAAATAATGAGGCTTAATCTCCAGTTACCATTATGCTGCTAATTAGCCCGTGACCTTGGACAATCACATCATCTATTTATAGCTTAGTTTTCACATCTTTCTTCACAGGGGATTATACTACATAATCTATAAGCTTCATCACTTTTAAATTTCCAGGAATATCTTTTTACACTGGAATCTCTGTTTGAGACCCTCATATTTGGGCTAATAGATTATCATGGAACTATGATGGGAAAATAGAAGGGACATATCAAAAATTTCTTATTTCACCTACTATTGGAAAATCCACTGGATTGGATTAATATGTGCAGTCACTCCAATACAGCATAACATTTTTTCTCAATTGCTAATGGATAGAAGCACTTGCCATGAGCCCTTTCTATATCAAGTATTGATTGTCTAATCGCTGTCTTGCAGATATGTAGCAAATAATTTTACCAAGAGAGATGGCAATTTTGATTCTGAACTCCAGAAGGGAGTACTCGAAGGTCTTTTGTTTCCGCCTGAAGCTTAGGGCTTAGTGCTGCATTTCTTAATTGTGAGACACAAACACTACGGATTCTGGATGAACTTAGGCAGCACATGGAAAGGCCATTAAAGATCATTACAAAAACAAGACCTAAGGAAAAGGTATTCCTTTAGCAGTTTCACTTATTCTTTTATGATTAATTCAAATATGAAAGTCCATTTGGGGCTAATATGTTGTTAATATTTCTCTATCATTTGTAATCTTCATTTTTGACAAAGCTCTGGGGCTCAAAGCATTTGGCAGTCAGCAGCATTTCAACATTAAATTTGCTGTTAGGATTACAGCCTGTAAGAGGATCTTTGTTGAATTTATGAGAATGATAAAGTTTGACTTATAAATAAGTGCATTTATTGAAGATATTAAAATACAGTGGTAAGGAGAGTAAGGTGTGTGCAGAAATAGTGGATAACATAATTCAGTGTGGATATGACAAAATAATTGTTATTATTACATAAAAGATGTAAGTTTGTGGACTATATATTTTGGGGAGAATTTGAACATTGAAAGTAAAGAGAAATGAGTAAAGCTCTCCTTAACTGAAAAGTTGTTGATGCATCCTAGGCCTTGGTTTTCTTGGTAATTTAGAGATCTCAGTCTCTCAGTGTAATCATGAGGATGAAGTAGATGTAAAGTATCTAAAGGTTGGAGATGATGAAAAATGTGTTTTTTCTCCCCTATTAAACAGAACCTAACATGGTTCTCTAAGATAAATCGATATAGTGTTAAGCATTTTAAGTGGCCACAAAACTACATGAAGCACAACCTTACTTTAAATTTCTCTTCACATTTGATTATTCAGCAGTTAATAAAAAAACTAAGTACATGTATGGAGAAGAAAGCAAAAATAAGAAATTACTTATTTCATAATAATATACGTACAGGGGCCTCCCCTGGTGGCACAGCGGTTGAGTGCTGGGCTGCGAAGCTTCCTGCAGCCTCTGCAGCGCCAGTACGATTCCTGGCCGCCGGCGAGGGTCCCACATGGTGCGCAGACCTCTCCTGCCACCCGCTGCTCCCCTCAGCAGTGTATTTAGTCAGTCTGCCTGTTCTGTTCCTTGCTCTGGCTCTGGTGAATTCTCTCATCCTCCCATACTTCTGACTGTACCCAGTGCTTGTATAAATAAATAAATAAATAAATAAATCTTTAAAAAAAAAGAATATGCATACAGATTCTTACTCTATGCAATACACATAAACAGCAGAAATAGTCAAGGGTTTTGTTGTTTTTTTTTCCCCACAGAATTTAAATTTCACACTGACATCTTGCCATTGTGAGGGATAAAAAATAAACATCACAGCACTGCTATACTAAAAGTTAGTATCATAAGGAGAAAGATGTAAAGAACAAATTATGCCATGGAGAAGAGGGAGAAAAGTTTCAGCATAGATAGCCAGATATTAAGTGAGAAAGTCCTGACTTTTGATCAACAAATGTAAAACATTTACCTGGATCATTAAATACTGCAATTTGCTTACAGATACTCAGTTTTAGAAGAGAAGTTGGTCAATAATTTAAGTGATTGATCACCAAGGCTTATTACCTACCAGGTTTTTCTCTGATATGAATATTTTAGTGATTCAGGATGTCTTGCTGGGGTGTAGGGTGACCTGTATCTGAAGAGGTGTGGTTCTGTACCTCGAATCACTACAGTGTTGTGAACCAGTGTTACTATAGTAAAATTAGTCATTTAATTGATCATTTCCATTATCAATATCTGTTACTATGTCTGTTAGGAGACAGGTAAGAAGGAGGCATGGAGATTAACTTTCATGATATTTGCAGATGGTCTTCATGTTGTCTTCCTCCATCCTCACTTGTTTCATGTTGTCAGAGCCAAGCATGTCAGGTGTGTTGTTTTCTTTGTGGGAATGAATTTTGTCTGACTTCATTTTCGTAAATAAGCCTCTTTGAATATATTTCTTATGGTAAACATATTTTAAATCTAAGCTTAAATTCTCACTCAGTTTTTATTTTCTTCTCTGCTTTTATAGAGATATTCTAAAGTACAAATAGTCAGTTGGCCCACAAAGGGCATCGGGCACGTGCTACTCACTGTTGCAGGCCAGGAACTCAGCAAAGAGTCTGACAAAGTCGGCCAGTTATGGGGGACAGAGAAACACTAATAATATCCATAGAAGTGTGAAGAGGACTTAGAACAACAATAAATCACTTTAGTAGAAGATAACTTCTTATCCATTTAAATATTCCTGGGAATTATTGAGGCCCCTTCCTTCTCATTATCAGAGCACCCAGAGGGAGAGGAACAGGTGTGTGAGCAAAGTGTAGTAGAGTGTCTCAGTGGGTTGTGGGGGAGGACATTGGGTGCCTTGGGGGTGGGTGAGGTATGGTAGTAACATACACCTGAAGGGGTGTGATCCTGTACCTCCAAATCATACACAATGCTGTTATCAATGTTATCTCAATAAAAATAGTTAATTTAAAAAGTAATAAGAGCCTCACATAGACATCTGTAGTGTTACAAAGTCCACTGTGAAAGCTTGTTATTTTAGTGCAATGGTTTTTATGGTAAACGACCTTCCATATTGAGACTCTCTGAATTCTTCAATTGACAGCAAAATGTCTGTGCAGATATTGGCCTGCAAATTCCAAACTTTCTAACTAACAGATGCAATTGAAAGACTGAATGGCCATTCTCCCCAGGAGATGTATGACACTGATGTTCCATCTATAAAACTTATCCATGACAGCCCAGTTGTACACAGAAATCATGAGAGAGAAAGAGATTTTAAAAAAAAAAATCTACAACATCATTAGGATACCATATGTTTTCTTGCTGTCCTCATTTTTTCTTGTACTTTAAAATATTCTCCTGTGTTCAATTATACTAACCTAGGCTCACAGAAGTTTCCAACTGAAGAACATTTATAAAAAGAGAATGAGCTTCATCCAAATCTCACAGATCTGAAAGATGAGAAAAGTTGGTCAGGAAACACTGATATAGATGGGGAAATATGAAAAGAGAAATAGCTTTAGTTTTATTACATCAAAGAATTATTTGTAAATTTTACTATGATGCACACTGAAAGCATATTTTACAAGAAACATATCAGTACATTAATATACAGCCTTTTAGCACAAATTGATCCTTAAATTCTAAGCTTCATTACCTGTAATATAATGGAGTTATGACATTTACTATTTGATCCCAGGTATAGGATGTCTCTATAAAAAGGAGATCACATACACATAAGACTACAGTTAAATATCCAGAAATATCCAGAACACTGCTAGAGCAAAAATAATAATAATAATAATAATATCAGGCAAATATGTTAGGAACCATTCCAACAGTGATTTATGATTCAAGCAAATATAAACACTGTTCACTCTAAGAAGTGACCCTTTTATATTTTCTCCAAAATCCACCTTTATTGGATAAATGTATTCAGTAGTTCTAAAGATGATCTTTCAATAGAATTCCCATCCTGTACTTCCAGGACTTATTTAATATTTCCACTCAAATACTTGTCTGAATTGTCAGAATCCAAGAGTTCAAAACTGAAGGGAGTTTCATTTCAACACAATACTCCTACATAGCACCTTTGTTTTCATGAACAGTCTCCACATTTCCCAGCCCTGGTTATTTCTCCTCTTTGTGCCAAACATCTAATTAGTCATGAAGTCTTATTAAATCAACCTTGTTAAGACTGCTCAGACATTTTATTTCTTCAGTTTTACTTTAATCACACTCGTGTAAACCATTATGATTTCTTACCAGTTGGTCAGAGCACTCTCTCTCTTCATGTTTTCTCAGTGTGTTCCTTATGTTTTATTTATTTTTGCTTAAGAAAAATTCTTCAAATGGATTATAGTTAAATTTGTCAGTCCCTCATTTACACCCATCATTTACAGTCTTCCATATTCCACTCTCAGGCTATCATGGAAAATTTTTCTCATTAGGCTGCATATGAGTCTCACAGCTAAGCAGTTTTCTCTTTATACCCCAGGCCCCTCCAGCCTCAGGGACACCCCTGGCCCCTCTTTATACCCTCTCATTCTTTGCTCATTCTTACCATCCTCAAAGATATTGGCCACACCACTCCTCTCACTTTCATATCTTCTCAAACTATAAAATACTCCCTGTTTTAAAACACTCCCTGTCTCATTCATCATTCAAGCTGCTTTTGTTCAGTCAGTCAACTAACATGAACAGAGCGCCCGGTCCGGTGACCCAGCGTGACGCGCTGCCATGAATTGTGCTGACCCAGCAACTGTGATCTTTCCCTCAGCTTTCCTCTGCCCATACTGATTTCTTTCTGCTGATCACCACTGTGTCTATTCTTTAGTTTAGGATTTGGGTTTTGTCACACTCATTCATGGTTTAAATCTCTTCCATGAGGTTGGAATCTAGGTGTTGAGGGAAGCCAGAGGACCATGCTGTGTGCACTGGGGATCCTAGTGCTAGTTTCCTGCTCACACATGATGCTGTCACACAAGCTTCCTAGTTAAATTTGATTAAAGTGACCCCAATTTAAAAAAAAATAATTTTACCCATGAGTTTCAATAGATCATAATGACAGTGGCTGAGTGAATCTCTGATGTGTTACTTCAAATAGCAGCACCTCTATTTTTTATGGGTTTAGTATATCATAGTAAAACAATGACTGTAATTTATCAGGGGACCATAATATAGCTGTGAGAGTAAGATTCCAAGATCTTATCTTTGGCAAAATAATATTCTTCAAAAGTTTTCCTTAATGCCTCTCTTCTCCAATTTTAGACATGAGAAAACAAAGGCAGCATTAGAGTCAATTTTCTTAAATATCAAGTAATATGTATTTTGCAGAAATGATTATTGCAGAAAGAAATGAAAAAAGGGGAATGTTTCAGCAAAGTCTCTCTAGGGACAGGTTAGGGGAACTGAGGATCATAACAGATGTTTTCAGCTATCTAGTTAGCTGGGGCTATGATGCAAATAATTGTTACTGCCATTATCGTTGAAACCAGATGTCTGATGTCCCTACAAGAGACAACAAAATAATAATAATAATGGTATAGATGATTTTCAAGCCTATTGCTGAGTAACAACTTAATATTGATTTGGTCTATATAGCTGCTAACATGCACGTCACAATAGTGAGATCAGAAACACTTTGTTTTTCAAATTTTTGCTAGAATATCATTTACAGTTAAGACCTCATTTATTAGTTGTAATGGTTTTCACTGTCACAGTATGCTAATGATATTACATAGAAATAGGGAAATAAGAATCTCTTCAAAGATTCTCTTGTAGTTGAAAACCTTGAATTAATTATGTGCCATGTTTACCCAGAATTTCCTCTCTGGAGGTAGCCCAGTGCCAGACATTATTTTTGTGCCTCTGATTTGTGGCTAGGCTCAAAAAAAAAAAAAAAAAAAAAAAAAAAGAAAGAAAGAAAAGAAAAGAAAAGCTTTTTAGTGGGGTTTCTTCTTCAGGGGCTCATTTCATTTTGAACATGGCATACTGCCACCTAGCTAGCACACTAACTGGCCAAAATTTAACAGAGCAGGTTTACCTGCCAGGGACAGACCATTCCAAGAGCATCAAGGTGTGCAGAGGAACTGGCAGGCAAAATGCAATCCAGTGAAGTCATCAGAAGACAAACTGCATTTTAAGTTTTCCAAATATTACACTAGTTTGCTTGTGATACATTTAATTATAACCTATATATTCAGATTAGTTTTGTCTTTGTTTTAAAAAAGAAAATGATATAGTTAAAGAATAACCAGTTCATCAATTCATTCTATAACATGACATTTTTAAGTATGGCTTTTGCTTCTGTTTTCATATGCTTGAAAATAAACACATGCACTCTCCAAAATTTAAAATTCCTTTGAAAGAAAAGCAATATGAAAAAAATGATGAAATAGCAAAAGTGGTATAGCAAAAACCCATGCCTCTGTACGTTTTAATTGATAAACATGGAAAGTGCAACACATGAACATTCATATATATATGAATAGATAGACATTTAGAAATTGAAGGAATTTTGTAAATCATCTAGTGAAAACATCAGATATTGTGTGACTTTGTAATACAGGTATGGACAAGCAGTGTTCCTGCGTGTACTTGAAGGTCTTCATTCCAAGCAACTCACTAGTCCTTAGTGACCCCCATCTACCTGTGGTCTACTCCAAAGGTTTTCCATGTTAATTATCTATTGCTTTTCACCATATTTTCTGAGATGTTTTCTTGATCTGAAAAGCAGTCACTCTTGTGGTCATTCTTGTGTATCAATCTTAGATTTCATTGAGTGAGTGTTAAAAAACCAGAGTATGGGTAAAAAAATGTACCTGCAAAGAATATACGGTTAAAAAATAATCAGGGCCTCACCCGGTGGCGCAGGCGGTTGAGAACCACACTGTGAAGCTGTCTGCAGTCTCTGCAGCGCAAGTTCGATTCCCAGCCAGCCAGCGAAGATCCCACATGGCGCAGCAGACCTCTTCTGTCTCGCCCGCTGCTCCCCTCAGCAGTGTATTTCATCAGTCTGCCTGTTCTGTTCCCCACTCTGTCTCTGGTGAATCCTCTCACCCTCCTGTGCATCTGACCTGTACCCCAGTTCTTGTATAAATAAATAAATCTTTAAAAAATTTTAAAAATAAAAAATAATCATTCACCAAAAGCATGTGAGTTTCACTGAGGGCCTTGAATTCACCACATTTTGCAGATGAGACATGAGCCATCATAAGTTATGCCGGCCAGTAAATATCCTAGTAGCTTCTGTGCAAGGGGCACGGGGCTGCAGCACAGCATGGAAAGCGTTGCCTGTAGCAACAGGCGCTGGACTGTAGTTATATTTGGTTCATTAGTTCTCTTATTAGTCATTAGCTAATATGACTTTGGACAAATAACCTCATTTCTTTATTTTTTTTTTTTTTTTTTTTTTTTTTTTTTTTTTTTTTTAAATATTAAATTTTATTTTATATTCCCCCATACAATTGCAAACGCCCCATTCTGACCCCAATCCTTCCCCTCCCGCCCCCCACCCCCCAAAAAGTGTCTCTGGTTCATAGTTTTTTGTGTTTGATTTTCACTTTCTTATATTCATTTCCTGGTCCCTTATTTAAGTTTTCTAGATTCCTGCTATGAGTGAGACCATCCGGTATTTTTCTTTTTCTTTTTGGCTTATTTCGCTGAGCATGATCCCTTCCAGTGCCATCCATGTTGCTGCAAATTGCATGTGTTTATCTTTTTTGAATGCTGAGTAATATTCCATGGTATATATGTACCACATCTTCTTGATCCAGTCATCTATTTTTGGGCATTTGGGTTGTTTCCAAAGCTTAGCTATTGTAAACAGTGCTGCTATAAACATAGGAGTGCAGGTGCTCTTTGGAATTGATGTTTCTGTGTCCTTTGGGTAAATACCTAGGAGTGGAATTGCTGGATCATATGGAAGCTCTATGTTTAGTAGGTCCAGAAATCTCCACACAGCTCTCCATAGTGGTTGGACCAGTTTGCACTCCCACCAACAGTGCACAAGAGTTCCTTTTCTCCACATCCTCGCCAACATTTGTTGTTGCTAGTTTTTTAATATGTGCCATTCTCACTGGTGTGAGATGGTATCTCATGGTAGTTTTGATTTGCATTTCCCTGATTACAAGTGATGTTGAACATTTTTTCATATGTCTGTTGGCCATTTGCATTTCCTCTTCAGAGAAGTTTCTTTTTAGCTCTTCTGCCCATTTTTTGACTGGATTATATTCTTTGTTGTTGCTGAGTCTCATCAGCTCTTTGCAGATTTTTGTGATCAGTCCTTTATCATTAGTGTTGGGTGCAAAAATGTTCTCCCAGTTGGTGGGGTTTCTCTTTGTTTTTGTTATTGTCTCTTTGCTGTGCAGAAGCTCTTTAATTTGATGTAGTCCCAGCTGTTTATCTTTCTCTTCACTATCACTGCTTTGGGTGATGTGTCTGTAAAGATGTCTTTGATGTGCAAATCCCGTAGTGTTTCGCCTATATTTCCTTCTATGTATTTTATGGTTTCAGGTCTTATGTCTAGTTCTTTAATCCATTTTGAGTTGATTTTTGTGTATGGTGTGAGGTAGTGGTCAAGCTTCATTCTTTTGCATGTAGCGACCCAGTTTTCCCAGCACCATTTATTGAACAAACTTTCTTTGCTCCAATGCATAGTCTTTGCTCCTTTGTCAAAGATTAGTTGACCATAAATCTGTGGGTTTATTTCTGGATTTTCTATTCGATTCCATTGGTCTGTATGTCTGTTCTTGTTCCAATACCATGCAGTTTTGATGATTATGGCTTTGTAGTATAGTTTGAAGTCTGGGAGTGTGATGCCTCCATTTCCTTCTTTTTTTTTCAGTAGAGCTTTGGCTATTCGGGGTTTTTGGTGATTCCATATGAATTTCATCAATAATTGTTCTATTTCTTTGAAGAATGCCATTGAGATTTTGATTGGAATAGCATTGAATCTGTATATTGCTTTGGTAGGATGGCCATTTTAATAATGTTTTTCTTCCAATCCATGAGCAGGGGATGTCTTTCCATTTCTTTGTGTCTTCTTCTATTTCTTTTAACAGTGTTTTATAGTTTTCTTTGTATAGGTCCTTTACCTCTTTTGTTAGATTTATTCCCAAATATTTGATTTTTTTTGTTTCGATAATAAAAAGGTGGTTTTTTTGATTTCTTCTTCTTCAGATTTATTGTTTGTGTATAGGAAGGCTACTGACTTTTGCGTGTTGATTTTGTATCCTGCCACTTTACTGAATTGATTGATGAGTTGAATTAGTTTTTCTGTGGAGTTTTGGGGTTCTCTATGTATATTATCATATCATCTGCAAATAGTGATAGTTTGACTTCTTCTTTTCCTATTTGGATTCCTTGGATGTCTTTCTCTTGTCTTATTGCTCTGGCTAGGACTTCCAGTATTATATTGAAAGCAGTGGTGAGAGTGGACATCCTTGTCTTGTTGCAGATCTTAATGGAATTGCTTTCAGCTTTTCACCATTGAGAATGATACTGGCTGTTGGCTTGTCATAGATGGCCTTTATGATGTTGAGGTATGTTCCTTGTATCCCAAGAATTTCAAGGGCTTTTATCATGAATGGGTGTTGCACTTTGTCGAAAGCTTTCTCAGCATCTATTGATATTATCATATGGTTTTTATATTTCTTTTTGTTGATGTGTTGGATAACGTTGATTGATTTTCGGATGTTAAACCATCCTTGTGCCCCTGGAATGAATCCAACTTGGTCGTGGTGAATTATCTTATGGATACATTGTTGGATTCTGATAGCTAAAATTTATTGAGGATTTTTGCATCAGTGTTCATTAGGGAGATTGGCCTATAGTTTTCCTTTTTGTGTTGTCCTTATTCGGTTTTGGTATTAGTGTAATATTGGCTTCATAGAACGTGTTGGTATTGTCCTTCCTTCTCAATTTTTTGGAAGAGTTTGTGAAGGATAGGCACTAATTCGTCTCTGAATGTTTGGTAGAATTCATTTGTAAATCCATCAGGTCCTGGGCTTTTGTTTTTGGGGAGGTTTTTAATTACCATTTCAATTTCGCTCCTTGTAATTGGTCTGTTTAGGTGTTCTATTCTTCTTTATCTAGCTTTGGGTGATTGTAGAGTTGTAGGAATTTGTCCATCTCCTCTAGATTGTTGAACTTGTTTCCATATAACTGTTCATAGTAGTTACTGATTATTCTTTTGATTTCTGCTGTGTCCGTTGTGATTTCTCCTCTTTCATTTATGATTCTGTGTATTGTGCTTTCTCCTTTTTTCCTTTGTGAGCCTGGCTAGGGGTTTGTCTATTTTATTTATTTTTCAAAGAACCAGCTCTTGGTTTCATTGATCTTTTGGATTGTTTTTTAGTTTCAATTTCATTTATTTCTGCTTTGTTTTTATTATTTCTTTCTTCTACTGGTTCTGGGGTTTTTTTGTTGTTCTTTTTCTAGATCTTTGAGCTTCGAGATTAGGTTGTTTCTTTGAGTTCTTTCTTGTTTTTTGATGTGAGCTTCTATTGCTATATATTTTCCTCTTATTACTGCTTTTGCTGCATCCCATACATTTAGGATATTGGTGTCCTCCTTGTCATTCAATTCAAAGAATTTTTAATTTCTTCTTTGATCTCCTCGTTAGTCCAGTGGTCTTCCAGTAGTGTGGCTTTTAATCTCCATGAGGTAGGATAGTTCCTTGCCTTTTATGATATTCTAGTTTGATGCCTTCGTGGTCAGAAAAGATGGTTGGTATGATTTCAATCTTGGTGTATCTGTTGATGTGTCTTGTGCCCCAGTATGTGATCGATCCTGGAGAATGATCCGTGTGCGCTTGAGAAAAATGTGTATCCGTTTTTTTGGGTTTAGTGTTCTATAGATGTCTGTTAAGCCCAAATGCTCTAGGTCCTTATTTAGAGCTTTAGTTTCTTTACTTATTTTTTCTTGTTGATCTATCCATTGTTGATAGTGGTGTGTTGAAGTCTCCCTACATATGTGTTTCTCTGATGTCTGTTTTCAGAGAGGACAACAGTTGTCTGATATATTTTGGTGCTCTTTCGTTTGGTGAGTATATGTTAATGAGTGTTATTTCTTCTTGAAGTATTGTCCCCTTAATCATAATGTAGTGACCATTGGGTCTCTTTTATTTTTTTGTTTGAAGTCTGTTTTATCTGATATAAGTATAGCTGTTCCTGCTTTCTTTTTGGCCCATTTGCTTGTAGGATTGTTTTCCATCCTTTGACTTTGAGCCTATTTTTATCTTTTGTAGCTAAATGTGTTTCCTGGAGACAGCAAAAGGTTGGGTTTGTTTCTTAATCCAGGCTGCAACTCTGTGTCTTTTTATTGAAGAGTTTAGTCCATTTACATTTAGAGTTAATATTGATATGTTAGCATCTGTATTTGCCATTATGTTTGTCTTTCCTTTGATTTTATTTATTTATTCTTTTAATAACTTTTTTTTTTTTTGGTCTCTTTCGTTGTTATTCGTCCCTCTGAGGTTCTGGCTTTAGGATTCCTTGTAGTATTTTTTGGAGTGGGTTTAGTCGCAATGAAATTCCGGAGTTTCTCTTTGTCTGGGAAGGTCCATATTCTTTCTTCATGGAGGAAGAGAGCTTTGCGGGATAGAGTATTCTTGGTTGGCATCTGTTTTCTTGGAGTCTGTTGACTATGTCCCTCCACTCTCTCCTTGCCCGTAGTGTTTCTTCAGAGAAGTCTGATGTCAGCCTGATTGGTTTTCCTTGAATGTTATCTGTTTCTTCCTCTTGTCAGCTTCATTATTTTCCTTGTCCTGGATTCTTGGGAGCTTTACTATTATGTGTCTTGCTGTGTTTTCCTTCGTCGTGGAAGTTTGGTGTTCTTCTTGCTTCTTGTATATCAATTTCAGCTCCTTCTTCTCATTTGGGAAGTTCTCTTCAATTATATCATGAATATTTTCTCTGTTCCTACATCTCTCTCCTCCCTTCTGGAATTCTATAACTCTTATATTTCCTTTCCTCATGGAGTCAGATAGTTCCCGAAGTCTTCTTCATTCTTTTCCTTCGTACTTCTCTTCCTTTCTGTTTTGGTTCTTTTATTTCTGTGTCTTCAAGATTACTTATTCGTTCTTCCATTTCATCTATTCTGCTTTCATTGCTTTTCCCAGAGTTCTTTAGTTCCTCCATTAATTCTTTGATCTCCTGCATTTCTCTTACTTCCCTCTTTAGGGACTCAATTTCCTTCTTCTGATCTATCACTTTTTTAATCATGGCAATTTTAAATTCTCTTTCTGGAAGGCTCAGAAGTTCTTCCAGTTGCTGTCGTTGCAATCTGGGAGTGGTTTTCTTTGTGGTGTGCTTCTTTCCTGAGGAGTTTTTAGGTTTGCGTGTGGTTCTCTACTCCCTACTGTCTGTTTTCTAATTGTCGTATGCGTTGGACACTGTGTACTCGGACTGACTGACATCTTGGGTGAACTTCTCCGCTCCCCTCTGGCTCTTCCAGGAGCCATCTCTGTCTTCTGGGGGAGCTTTCTGCTGGTTTAGGCAGTTTTTACTGAAGAAATGTCCCTGTTCTCAAATGGCGAAGCGGGATGTAGTCCCTGCGCCTCCGGTTTCAGGCACACTCTTCTGCGCACCCGGTCTGCCCCGGACGTGGGTGCTGCTCCCTCTGTGGGCTCAGACTGCTGGTCGGAAGGGCCTGGCGTGAAATAACTTCCCGGCTGGCCACTGGGTCCTCCAGAACTTCTGCCCTTCAAGCAGTCTAAGAAATGTCCTGTTTATAGGGTGTTAGTGACTTTTTTTTTCTGGTCGCTAGGTGGCGCCAGAGATCTCTCCTATTGTCCTTGGGGGGCTGTTTTCGCCTCCCCCCCACCGTGGGACAGAGAACAGAGCAGGAATGGTAGGGTACACCTCAACAGCTTTGGGGTGCTGTGTCTGCCTTGTGCCCACCGTCGTGGAGAACCACGCCCCGAATTTTCGTGCCCCGGGTCTCAGTTCAAAGCCCTCAGTTCCAGGACGCGGCTGTAGCCCAGTTCAGTGGCGCGGGAATGGCGCCTTTTGCACCGCTCCCGTGCTGGGCGCCTGGTTCCTGCTCACTCAGGGAGGGACTTCACCTCATGAGGACCTCGCGCGTTCTCCGCAAGCCTAGGTCGTCTCCCCGCAAGCCTAGGTCGCAGGCGCGGGACCTGGGCAGCCGCGATCCCGGTCTGCACTTGCTTTTCAAGCGCGCCGAGCGCGCCTTCCGCGCAAGCTTACCCGCAGCCCGGGCTGTGTGCGCGTCTCCCGGGGTCTTTGTTCTTCTCTAATGGCGCCCGGAGCCGTTCGCTCACCGCCGCGGTGGATCCTGCAGGGTTCGCCTCAGCTCCCGTTCACGGGGTGTGGTGGCTGCAATAGTTCCTTTCCACTCACAGTCCGCTTGCTGCGTCGTTTGTTCTTGTGGGTCGTTTGGTTTGTTGTTTTCCTCCTCTCGTGGGTCGGAGAGTGCCGCTTCTGTGGGCGGGGAGGGAGCAGGGTTCTGCGCTTTCCCTCCCTTCTAGTCCTCTTTTATGGCATTTTCTTCTTGGGCAGTTCGCTGGCGTCACCTGTTTATCTTCCGTGTCCCAGTTCTCACTGGGACCTGCGCTTTCCTCCCTATT
>NW_023605107.1:0-27965 GCF_014898055.3 Talpa occidentalis | reverse complement strand
AAGCAGAAACATCCAATGACCAGTTGTTTGTATTTTTACCTTAACTTTATACTTGGTTTTTGGCTAACCCTCAGTACAATGCTTCAACAAAATTTTGTTTTCTTCTTTAAGGGAATTCAAATTAGTAGTGTATTGAGAATTTTAAGACACTTTTTGGAAAAACACCTTTTATTATTGTAAACTCCCTCATATTCCTAGATATAATCACTTCTTTGATAATCATGCATCTTTAATATGATCATGATAAAATAAAGACCTTAGTCTCAGCATACAGATTACCATACTACATATAGGAACTATAATAAAGGATAGTATATTGTTTTTCTTCTTGGAGATTTGTAGTCCTCCAAAAGAAGTACTAGTCATATACATTAGACAATGATAAAGCTTCATACATAAATCCCAAATTAATGTTAGATACTGAAAAAGCAGAAAGAGAAGAAAGAGAGAGAGAGAGAGAGAGAGAGAGAGAGAGAGAGAAAGAGAGAAAGAAAGAAAGAAGAAAGAAAGAAAGAAAGAAAGAAGAAAAAGAAAGAAAGAAAAAAAAAAGAGAAGAGAGAGAAAGAAGAGAAGAGAAGAGGAAGAGAAGAGAAGAGAAGAGAAGAGAAGAGAAGAGAAGAGAAGAGAAGAAAGAGAAGAGAAAAAGAAAAGGAAATGCTGCAGTTTTAGAATGGTGCCCCAAGGGCAGCGTTTTGGCAGTCAAGGAAGGCTTCCTGTAGATGGCATGACAGAAAAGAAACAATTATTTTTGGTAAAGCAAATTGGTTTTAAATATGTTTTTCATTTTGATAAGAGCAGATATTTAGCCTCTTGGAAGTTTTAAGTTTCTTTTCTGAGAAATAAGGTTGATGCCAGTTTTTTTTACCTCAGTTTTACAAAGTTAAATGAGATAATTTAGTAAAACAATTGGTTCCTCTAGTCTGAAAAACTGACCCTCCTTTGGGTGGTTAATTATTGAGAATCTTGGGTATCTGACACTGTACACCAGGGAGGTTAGGGTGGCAGGGAGCTGGGAGGAATACTAAATGCTAGAGTGTGGAAGGAAAAGGAAACTTTGGGAGTTTAAAATGAAAAAAAAAACAAAACCAACAAATAACACATGTTGGCAAAAGTACAGTATAGCAGAATAAAAACAAAACAGGACAATGTTGGGAAACTGGAATAATAATACAACAAAGGACATTCCTAAAAATTTGGCAAGCCCCATCACAGGCTGGCAATGATGAGGAGACCAGCTATACAGATTATATCATCCCTGAATATTTACCTTTAAATAGAAAGACAATAATTACACCCATCTTCCATATATAAAATATTGAGTACAAGTGGTGAAACATATTAGCTTATTTTTTTTTTAAGATTTATTTATTTATTTATACAAGTACTGGGTACAGTCAGAAGTGTGGGAGGGTGAGAGAATTCACCAGAGCCAGAGCAGGGAACAGAAACAGGCAGACTGACGAATACACTGCTGAGGGGAGCAGCGGGCACAGCAGGAGAGGTCTGCGCGCCATGTGGGACCCTCCCCAGCGGCTGGGGATCGAACCGGCGCTGCCGAGGCTGCGGGCAGCCTCACAGCCCAGTGCTCAACCGCTGCGCCACCAGGGGAGGCCCGAAACATATTAGCTTATAACATGAAGACTGTGCCTTTTTTCTCCACTGGAATTTGGAGAAGGGAAAATTCATTGTGGTCCATAACATGGGGGGAGGTTTATAGTTCAGTCTTGAAGGATAGATGGGACATGGATCCAAGGGAGGGAAACAGGGTTTTTTTCTAGACAGGTGTAGCATAATGAAGGTTCATCAAACAGAAGCATCTCACTATTGACTGAATTTTACTTAAATATATTGTAATAGAGTGGTCCCCAGGAAAGGGGAGGTTCCAGGTTTCCTGCTCCACCCAAAAGGAGGGTGGAGCTGAGCAAGGAAGAGAAGAAGAGACTGCAGAGGAGACTGAGGAAGGAGGGAAGCAGGATGGAGAGCCAGAAGGAGCCCTGGAGGAGGCACATGGGGACAAGAGACACGTGAAGAAACTGCGCTTGCCTTTTGGTCGTGGACTGGGTGACACAGATGTGGGTGAGACCCGTGGGGAGGTGAATGGCGGTTTTTGTCTTGATTTTGATTTTGCTCTTTCCTCTCAGACTTGTCTGGTTGTTTCTGATCCTTTTCTGTGGTGCCCACTGGAAGATGCTTTAGACTTGTAGCAGGCTTTGGGGCCTTGCTCTGGGCCAATCCTGCTTGGGTGGACTTTTACTCACAAGGGGACGGGTAACTTTGGGTGCTTGATTTAGAAGCTATATTCTTTGTATTTCCTGTATTGTTTCCTAATTGTATTAAAGTTCCTTCCCACTAAAGTCTCATATGTTTTGTGTTGATGTGGCAGATGGCAGAACCTATTAAAGCAGGCAGGTTTGTGGGGTCTGGCTGGGCTGCCCTCCCTGCCCTGTAACAGATTTGGTGCCCAATGTGATTTAGGACAGAGCCATCAGTGGTTAGTCAGCCCCATGGAGGTTTGCGGGTCTGGGCTACCCTCCCTGCCCTGTAAAAATATAACCTCTTTTGGTTTAAAAGATGCTACCTCTGAGAGGTAAAGGGGAGGCAAGAAGAGAGGCAGCAAGGTATAAGTCCATTTCTTCTAGACAGGAATTGCAGATTTGAGGTTCTGATGCAAAACCAGTAGATTCCTCTCCAAAAAAAGGAGGGGGGTGGTGGAAGAAAAGTCTTTGGTATTTGATCTCACCCCAAAGTATGAGACATTAAGGTAAGTATATGGAGATAATTTAGTTTCACATATGAACTGATTGTTTCTACATCTCCTTGCTGAAATTTCACCATCAAAAGTGTAAATTCCTCATTAAACAATTTACCTCTTTACAGAAGCAAAAACAAACAAAACCCCCCTTTGAGAATTATTGTTAGGTTTAAGCCAGTTTCAGCTACACTTAGATTTAATTAAGTTTCTAAAATCAGATCCTAAGGGCATGTTTCAAAAGGGGAAGCAAAGATGAGAGAGTAATGACTGCCTACTCTGTGAAAAATTGCATGGTCTGGAGAGAGAATAACAGGTATCTCTGCACCAGTTTTGGACTTTTCACATTCAAGAACTGAAGAACTTGATGCCACACCCCTTTTCAGCATAACCCCCCAATCCAATATACCCTGCCAAATAGTTGAACTGCCAAATAGTTGAACTGACAACAGAATGCCCAGCTTGTTTTAGTATGTACCAATGAGCATAGAGTTTAAGTTCATCTCTGAAAGATTTACATGTAAATCCCAGTATTTTTTTTCCCCTTGAATTCTTATCTGAGCCAATTTTCTTATCAGTAACATATAATAACAGTAGTATCCTCCTCAAAGTTGTTGAGAAAATTAAATAAGAATGCATATGAGGACCCCAGCCGTTTTTAAGGGTACATTAATCACTACCACTATTACAGTTATGGCCTCTGGATGCTGGATTTTGCTAAGTTTAGCGGGTGGGAAGGAAGAAGGGTCTGCTTATTCACTAAACTCACGGTGCTCTTGAAACAGCCCTAAGGTTCTGGGCCAGTAGCACAGCGGGCTGCTACCTCTTCTGACGTCTTCTCCCCCCCTGCTCCACCCATACTTCCCGGAGCAACAAGTTCCTTTCTTTAAGACCCTCCCGCGCACCCCTGGCAGACCTAGCGCCTCCTCCCAGACCTCTGTCAAATCCACCTGGGGTCGAAATTCCTGGCTGCTGCCCACAAGGTCTGGAGGCGGGGAGCCAGCCGCATAGGAAGGAGCCTCGCGACTACTAAGAGGGAGGCGGGAGGCGGGACGCGTGGGAAGTCGCGACAGAAGGGACTGATAGGAGTCCCAGTTCGCGCTGTCCTTGAGAGGCAAAAGCAACAACCCGATGCACCCACCGATGTCTCAAATCTCTCCCCTCTTGGGATAAGGAAGTGGGGTGTGTGGCACGGAAATCCACAGACCACCGCCCGACCCTCAGGTAGTTGAATTGCATTCCTAAATACTCCAGGTTTCCCTCCCCCCAGGCTTCTCCTTACACCCACTTTGCATCCTTGGCAAGTCCCCTAAGGACACTTGCAATTTCTGGCAAGATATTTTGCAAGAAGAGCAAGTAGGTCAATGCCGGCCCCCAGCGTTCTCCGCTCCTATGCCCTCAAGACTAGGTACCCTGGAGTCCGCAAAGGAGTCCCGAGGCATCTCACATTGTGAGTTTCACCCAGCCGCCCAAACAGTTGAACTCTGACAACTTCTCGGAATGGGGATCCCCTCGTCCTCCTGGGAAAGCCAAGCTACCCGCCCACATGCCAGGAGAGACATCCCTACGTCTCCGTAGGGAACTCCCCTCAAAATCGACCTCTCCACCTTCTGTAGCTGTGAGTTAAGAACCAGAGAGCTAATCAGTGGTAAGTTTCAGGGGTAGGCGGTCGTGGGCAGGGGCGAGGGCGAGAAGTTCCGCCCGGATTTTGGAAAAAGAAATCAGTTCATGTCTCAGTCTTCTGGAACCAGGGAGCTGTTGTTCCTCGAAAAGAGGAGGACCAAAGTCGCAGGGAGCAAAGTCCTCCCGGCGCAGGGTCCCAAAGGCGGGGAGGTGAATTGCAATATCCAAGCTTCTGGTCCTGTCCGTCAGAAACTACTCTTTCTCTGGGCGACGGGGGCGGAGGATACGTCCCTGACAAGACAACCAGCGCCAAGCCTCCACGTTCAGCGCTTCATCCCTCCATCCACAGACCGCCTCGAGAACTTGGTACCTCGGACAGCAACCTGGGCGCATGGAACTGTTTGAAAAGGTGTTATCTTATTTTCACCACCAAGTCAAAGAGCTATAAATTATTTTTATGACCTTACTGGGACAATTTGAAGGACATTTTAATTACATAACCCGTGAAAGATCACCGGAGGCAATGTCGTGTTAAAGAGCTGATGGCAGATTATCTGCATCGCATTAGAAAGAGAAAACTTGCAAATCTGCAATGAGATTGCGCAGGGCTGCCCCCGTTTTGAAACAACATGCGAAATGCAAGGGAGACCTTACCTTTCGGACTCCAAATCCATGTTCTGCTGCAACTTGGCGAGCTTCTTCGTCTCCTCCTTTATGCAACTCCACAAGAAAATGATTCGTGAAGACCGGTCTCTCGGCAGATGCAAAAACCATGACACAGAAAATAAGGCAGGCGCTTGCCTTACAGTGGGAGACACGGCCACCTTTCATCTTTCTTTGGGAGTGAAAAGTGGAGCTAGGAGACGCGCAGGCTGGCGGAGTAGGGTACCAGGAGGGAAGGTCCAAATAAAAAAAAATTATATATATATATGTAGTTTTTTGTTGTTGTTGTTTGTTTGTTGAAAAAAAAATGTGCAGAGAAAGAGACTGATTAGGAGCTTGGATAACAGCAAATTAATGTGTTCTCCTCTAGCATCTGGCTGGCTGAGAAGCCGTGTAGTTAGGCGGCTCCTTGCAAAGGGTGCGAATGTGGGGAGCTGTGTGTATCTGAGAGAAAGAGTGAGTGTATGTCTCTGCTTGATGCTAAATCTGCATTTTCAGCTCCTCCTCAGCTCCAATTCCACGGGGCCGGAGGAGAGCTCCAGCCCGGATGACGTGCGTCTGTCAGTGACCAATGAAGACCAAAGAAGCGGCGGGCTCCGCCCTGGGCCGCCCCAGGCCCGCCCCTGCCCGCCCCCGGCCGGTCCGGTCCGCCTCCGCCCGCGGGGGGCGCCGCGCGGCGAACCCGCACGCCCGTTCCTTTCAGTACCCTGGAGAGCGCCTCCATCTCCCCACCCTGGCCGCCGCGCTCCCCGGAAAATCCCCCAGCTGTAATCTGGTCGGAGGAGACGGAGTGATGTCATTGTTTGTGGAAATCTGTAAGGCTCTGGAAAGGGAATTACGATGTGTGCCGCTCTCTGAGGCCCCGAGGGAGCCGGGGCACCGGCCTCTCCCCATTCCTCTTCCCTGCTTATTTTCCTCTGCAAAAACAACTCTCTCTCTCTCTCTCTCTCTCTCTCTCTCTCTCTCTCTCTCTCTCACACACACACACACACACACACACACACACACACACACACACGCACACTCAACGCTTACTTGCCTCTCCTCTCAATAAGAAAGCAAATATTAACCCTTCTTTTGCCACTTTGGGCAAATCCCCAAAGGAGGCTTGCCCCTGGCTAGCAAGAGGAGGGTTGGGGGGAAAGCAGCCTGCTAGGGTCGGGAGTTCAGGAACAGGCTTTCTCTTCGTTTTTATTGTTAGCACGGGGCAGGTCTGGAACTAAGCAACTGGAAAGCCTGGTAGGAGATCAGGCTCATTCCTATTAGCAATTGCCATTAGAAGAGCCGCCGCCGGGAGTCTGGGCTGCTGCTCCAGAGACTGACTTCTGGGGAATCGACCGGGATTGATATGCCTGGAAGTGCATACTCAAGATTTGGGGGCGTTGGGCTGCACAAGGACAGCAAAGGTGCGCTTTGGGAAAGGTGTCTTTACCGGTTCCAGGCAACTCCAGTTGCGCACCCTCAACTGGGGGTGAATTAAGGCCAAGTGCAGAGGGGTCAACTAAGTTACTCAAATAAGAAACGTGCACTTACACTGTACTAACTGCTGACGACTGAATTTTCCTGCCAGAATAAGAAGAAGCAAGCACACAATATATGCAACGGAATGAAAAAAAGAAGATAGCTCAAAAACAACTTAAATATTTGTGGTTTACAGAATATGTTCATCGATTTAGATTACCATTTAATTCCAGATTCCAGGAACCTGTCTTACTTGGATAAGAAATACGAAACCTTCTTCCTAGAGGCTTAAGTGTATGCAATACAGTCAGAGGAGGCAGAGAGAGAGAGAGAGAGAGAGAGAGAGAGAGAGAGAGAGAGAGAGAATTTATATATTACACATGTCTACATATATGTAATATATGTAGCATTAATACAGATTTACACTAGAAAAACATGAGTGGCATAAGTGGGCACACACTTAATGCCAAGGGCCACATTTCTTTGGAGCAGATGGTTGCTGACATAGCTTCCCCAGAACACTATCAAGTATTTCCAAATAAAAATGTAGGCATTTAAACATTTTTATTTTAATTAAAGAATAAGAAATCTTCATACAATTATCATTGCTGCTGCTACTGGTGCTCCTGCTTCTGCTACTACTACTACTAGCTCTTTAAGAAAACCTAAGTGAGGTGCTGGGAAGATGCTAGGACATAGATTATAGATGAAAGGGGTCAGAGAAAAGACATCACTTCTGAGAAATTGCTAATAAAAAGGCATAGAACTGCACTGGGTTGCTTAGTTCTTACTACTCAAATGCTCCATTCTGCCAAGATTTTTTTAATCATCCTTTCTTGCTCTACAACTTACCCCTCATGGTACATTTGTTCAATTTTAACACAAAGCGTTCTTACTCAGAATGCTTCAATTCTTCCTCTCTCCCTTTTTCTTACATTTCATCCAAATTTTGAAACAAAGTACTAGCTTGATATGAAGAAATTCCAAATGGTCTTCCTGCCCAATCCAATATTGTCATTTGAGAAAAATGGCACCAAATGTGAAAATTATTTTAGATGCATTCACAACTATGGAAAACATTTCAAAAGCAGTAGCAGAGATAAAAATCTGAGTCTTTAGAAAAATATATCTGAAGAGCATCAAATAAGTCAATTTAGAAGATTATGGGTGTTGGGAAATAGCGTTGCTAATGTAGCTAAATCTCTTTGAAAATGAACATGAAATTACCATCTATTCAGATATATTTATTAATTTTTTTCTGAAACCACAGAGCAATACTTCATTTTCTAAATAAATTCTGAAGATTAAATGCTAGTAAATGTTGAATCTTATGTATCTGCATTTTAAATAATTAAAACCATGTAAAATTGGGTTGACGCTAAATAAAGCTGAGATGACTGATTAAAAGAAACTATTTTAGTTATTTACATAGAACATGGTGCATCATAATATTTTCAGAACAGCAGAGCAAATAAAAATTGAATTTTTGGTAATGCAAATGTTAAATTTCTAATGCATAACAATGTAGTAAGATAAAGAAATGTATTGATACATTGAATTTCTTAAAAATATAAATATGTTTTCATGTGCATTACACATTGCTTCTTTTAGACAACTATTTGTAAATTCCTTGTTCAGATGCCAAGGGTAAATTTAGAACAAGACGAACAAGAGAAAAAAATGGTAGCAGGATATTTCAAGGACTAACATGGAATCCACTTGTTAAGAACTCAAATAAATAAATAAATCTTAAAAAAAAAGAACTCTATTATAAGCTGTGTTGTAACTGGCTATGTAACTTGTGCCAAACCATTGCACCTCTCAAAGCCTCTCTTTCTTTCTCTGTTAAAGAAGGTGATCAGATTAGTTACTCTCCATATCTGAAAGTCTATAATTTTAAAGAGATGCCAAAGTATAGACTTGGATGTAGAAAGCATCATTAATATCTTGAGAAATGTTAAGGACAGTCATAGTTTTTGATCACATGAGGGTAGCTAAAGGACTTGTATTTTTTAATTATAATTTTTATTTTATTTTATATATTTTTTACATCATTTTTCATTTTTGCACAATGTAGCATTTTCATCTTGGTTATAGTCCCCATACAATTCCCATCCCCCCTTTTTTGATCCTGCTCCCTTTTCCCCCCCTCCCTACCCCCCCCAGCATGTGGTGCATATACACCATGGAATATTACTCGGCAATCAAAAAAGATAAACTCATGCAATTTGCAGCAACATGGATGGAGCTGGAAGGGATCATGCTCAGTGAAATAAGCCAGAAAGAAAAAGAAAAATACTGGATGGTCTCACTCATAGCAGGAATCTAGAAAACCTAAATAAGGGACCAGGAAAAAGACTAATTCTAATAAAGTAAAAATCAAAATCAGCAGGCAACTATAAACCAAGGACATGTACTTTTTATATAACCTTCCCCAGTTTTATATTTACTAACTTTGAGGATTTGAGGAAAGAATAACTGACACAAACTGGTGGACACTCAGTGCCAGACATGAAAACCATCAGCATCTAAGTTTCTTGCAATTTAAGATACTTGTATCTGTAGAAAGAAAGTGGGTATTGGTTTCCAGTTGAGATATGTTCATGACCACTGGCCTGCAAATACCAGAATACCCCCATTCTATGGCTTAACAACTGAAAATCAGTAAACTTATTTGTGATTAAAGGAACCTAGACCACCTAAGGCATGATTTGGATTCTCCCATTCAGAGGCTCTTTAAGGGAGAACTTTTGACTCAGAGAGCTTAGGTCAAGGGAAACCGCTCGATGGGGAGGACAGATAAAGCCAGAAGTAGCCCTTAATAGAAACTATTGAATCTTTGAATATTTTTTGACCACTAGGGAAAATATCTTGTTTCTGCTAATTTTCCTCAACTGGGTGGGATGTAATCTGAAGGGTGAATGAGGCCTGTACAGCAGAAAGTACAATTTAAAATAAAGCTTTGTTAAATGAAATAAGCCAGAAACAAAAAAAAACTACTGGATGTCTCACTTATAGCAGGAATATCGAGGATCCAAATAAAGAATCAGGAAGAAAAACTAATTATAATGAAGTAAAAATCAAAATCAACAGGCAACTATTAATCAGAGACATACTATGGGGTGGGGAGAGAGAAGGGAGTAGGATCAAAACAAGGGTGGGAAGAACACAAGGGACCATGGTGATAGTTCATGGATGAATGGGTGGTGGAAATTTTTCGGGGACTATAACCAAGATGAAAATGCATACATTATACAAAAATAAAAAAAATGATGTTAAAAATATAAAATAATAAAAAATAAAGGTATAAAAATCAGGTTGACCTTTGCCTTTTCTATTGCATTCCTTGTTAGTATTTTCACAGCAGTAATAATAATTTCAGTGAGCATCACGATTCTCTATTATTATATTGTATCAAACCTTTAAATAGATTTCTCCTAATGACTTTCCTTTTCTTGTCTTGGCCACTTCAGGCCATACTCATGGTTTCTGAAATATTGCTCCCACTTTATAGACATCTGCTAAAATTTGAATTCAACATTCATCAGATATTTAAATTTTCTCTATGTAACTCTTATTTTCTAAAATCTCACATCCTTTTGTTGTTGTTATCTACACTGTCATATTTTCTGTAAATTAAAATTCAGGCACTCAGAAAATGTTAATTAGTACCTTGGTATATATCCA
Source organism: Talpa occidentalis (assembly GCF_014898055.3). Classification (NCBI taxonomy): domain Eukaryota; kingdom Metazoa; phylum Chordata; class Mammalia; order Eulipotyphla; family Talpidae; genus Talpa; species Talpa occidentalis. Next base: position 17,782 of record NW_023605107.1, on the reverse strand, counting down.
CTCTTAAATCTTTGGGATTCCCTTGGTCTTGCCTCCAAGTCTTATAGTTTTTTACCAATTTGTACCTTTTTCTCAAAAATTTTCTTCTGTTTTCCCTTCAGTTGCAAAGTCCCAGCTAACACTGTTATTTAAGCCATCTTAAATTAATATAGTGGGGAGGACTCATGGGGCTTCATCAAGTGTTTTATTATCATCATGGTGTTGAATCTAGAGTGCTTTGGGTTTTATTCACTTTACAACTTCATCAGAAAGCCATCAAATATATTCAGAATAATTGACTCTTTATAAACAAAGACTTCTTATTGCTTATTTTCCAAGACAGTAAAAATTTATTTTTTGTGCTAATTTAATTTCTATTATTTTGATAGGATTTGAGGTATCTAAACAATGAGAACCAAGGGTCCTTTTAATCTTCTTTGGAAAATAAGGAACACATTGTTATTAACTATCTTTAGATTCCTCTTTAGGTTTACAGCCTACAAAATAATGTTTGCTCACTTGGAAAATTAATTAGTTATTCTCAGAGCTTATTGGAACATTGCTTATTGTCTGTAGAAAGTGATTACCTATTCATGAATTCTTTATCTTGTATTATTTCCCTTTTTATGTTATTTTAAAAAAGGCAGTAAATCTTCCTCAATTAATTTTTGAATGATTATGGAAATTACCTTTAACAGGGGATGTTTTTGTGATTCCTGAACTACCTATAACGTGGAAATAGTTCAGAAATAACAAAATATATGGCTTGTTAACAAGTATAAACTGGGATTTAAGGTAAAATTTTTATTTGTAAAATAAAAGTTTAAACATTAAAATGTATGTTAGCATAAGTCTGCCATTGTAATGAAATTTGCCATGTAGGTTCTAGCAATTTCCTTATTTTGACATAAATTCTTTGGATAATTATATGCTATTTAGTACTGTTTAGTATTGATTTCAATGCCTTCACTCAAATAGGCGTATTGATATATATTATATAACATGTTGGAAGAACAATTATAAATTTATGGCTGAGCTGTCAGAATCCATATCCTATTTCTTGTGAAAGTATTCCACCTTTTCATGGTTTTAGAAACATGGTATAGTTTATTTCTAGGAAATTTCATCATACGATATCCACTTGATTTTTTTATGATACTGGAGAAAGTGAACCAAAAATACCCTTTTGAAATATGTCTGTAGAACTAGCTACTCAAAACAATACCTACTGGCTTTTACAGATTTATTTTCCCCTTTAAAATTCTAAACACAGGGCCTCCCTGGTGGCACAGGGGTTAAAGACAGTGCTATCAAGCTATTGCCTGCCACTGCAGCATGAGTTAGATTCCCAGCCTGCCAGGGAGCAACCCACATGGCCAGCAGACCTCTCCTGCTCACCCACTGCTCCCCTCAGCAGTGTATTTCAATGGATCTGCCTGTTCTGCTCCCCACTCCCTCTGGTGAATCCTCTCACCCCCCAGCACCTCTGGATTACACCCCAGCTCATGTATGCATAAATAAATAAATCTTAAAAAAATTCTAAAAACAGGAAATTATAATTCATATAGAACCTAATCACCGTATTCTTAACATCTGATAACATATTCCCTGATGCATTAATTTATGTTAGTGACATCCTGATCACAAATAGGTTTCATATAGATTATGGTATGAATGAAAATAGCCACCATCCTTTAAAACCGATCAAATAAGGACAACACAAAAAAGGAAAACTATAGGCCAATCTCCCTAATGAACACTGATGCAAAAATCCTCAATAAAATTTTAGCTATCAGAATCCAACAATGTATCCATAAGATAATTCACCACGACCAAGTTGGATTCATTCCAGGGGCACAAGGATGGTTTAACATCCGAAAATCAATCAACGTTATCCAACACATCAACAAAAAGAAATATAAAAACCATATGATAATATCAATAGATGCTGAGAAAGCTTTCGACAAAGTGCAACACCCATTCATGATAAAAGCCCTTGAAATTCTTGGGATACAAGGAACATACCTCAACATCATAAAGGCCATCTATGACAAGCCAACAGCCAGTATCATTCTCAATGGTGAAAAGCTGAAAGCAATTCCATTAAGATCTGGAACAAGACAAGGATGTCCACTCTCACCACTGCTTTTCAATATAATACTGGAAGTCCTAGCCAGGGCAATAAGACAAGAGAAAGACATCCAAGGAATCCAAATAGGAAAAGAAGAAGTCAAACTATCACTATTTGCAGATGATATGATAATATACATAGAGAACCCCAAAATCTCCACAGAAAAACTAATTCAACTCATCAATCAGTTCAGTAAAGTGGCAGGATACAAAATCAACACGCAAAAGTCAGTAGCCTTCCTATACACAAACAATAAATCTGAAGAAGAAGAAATCAAAAAAACCACCCCTTTTATTATCGAAACAAAAAAAATCAAATATTTGGGAATAAATCTAACAAAAGAGGTAAAGGACCTATACAAAGAAAACTATAAAACACTGTTAAAGAGAAAAGAAGAAGACACAAAGAAATGGAAAGACATCCCCTGCTCATGGATTGGAAGAATAAACATTATTAAAATGGCCATCCTACCAAAAGCAATATACAGATTCAATGCTATTCCAATCAAAATCTCAATGGCATTCTTCAAAGAAATAGAACAATTATTGATGAAATTCATATGGAATCACCAAAACCCCGAATAGCCAAAGCTCTACTGAAAAAAAAAAGAAGGAAATGGAGGCATCACACTCCCAGACTTCAAACTATACTACAAAGCCATAATCATCAAAACTGCATGGTATTGGAACAAGAACAGACATACAGACCAATGGAATCGAATAGAAAATCCAGAAATAAACCCACAGATTTATGGTCAACTAATCTTTGACAAAGGAGCAAAGACTATGCATTGGAGCAAAGAAAGTTTGTTCAATAAATGGTGCTGGGAAAACTGGGTCGCTACATGCAAAAGAATGAAGCTTGACCACTACCTCACACCATACACAAAAATCAACTCAAAATGGATTAAAGAACTAGACATAAGACCTGAAACCATAAAATACATAGAAGGAAATATAGGCGAAACACTACGGGATTTGCACATCAAAGACATCTTTACAGACACATCACCAAAGCAGTGATAGTGAAGAGAAAGATAAACAGCTGGGACTACATCAAATTAAAGAGCTTCTGCACAGCAAAAGAGACAATAACAAAACAAAGAGAAACCCCACCAACTGGGAGAACATTTTTGCACCCAACACTAATGATAAAGGACTGATCACAAAAATCTGCAAAGAGCTGATGAGACTCAGCAACAACAAAGAAAATAATCCAGTCAAAAAATGGGCAGAAGAGCTAAAAAGAAACTTCTCTGAAGAGGAAATGCAAATGGCCAACAGACATATGAAAAAATGTTCAACATCACTTGTAATCAGGGAAATGCAAATCAAAACTACCATGAGATACCATCTCACACCAGTGAGAATGGCACATATTAAAAAAACTAGCAACAACAAATGTTGGCGAGGATGTGGAGAAAAAGGAACTCTTGTGCACTGTTGGTGGGAGTGCAAACTGGTCCAACCACTATGGAGAGCTGTGTGGAGATTTCTGGACCTACTAAACATAGAGCTTCCATATGATCCAGCAATTCCACTCCTAGGTATTTACCCAAAGGACACAGAAACATCAATTCCAAAGAGCACCTGCACCCCTATGTTTATAGCAGCACTGTTTACAATAGCTAAGCTTTGGAAACAACCCAAATGCCCAAAAGTAGATGACTGGATCAAGAAGATGTGGTACATATATACCATGGAATATTACTCAGCATTCAAAAAAGATAAACACATGCAATTTGCAGCAACATGGATGGCGCTGGAAGGGATCATGCTCAGCGAAATAAGCCAAAAGAAAAAGAAAAATACCGGATGGTCTCACTCATAGCAGGAATCTAGAAAACTTAAATAAGGGACCAGGAAAATGAATATAAGAAAGTGAAAATCAAAATCAACAAAAAACTATGAACCAGAGACACTTTTTGGGGGTGGGGGGCGGGAGGGAAGGATTGGGGTCAGAATGGGGCGTTTGCAATTGTATGGGGGAATATAAAAATAAAATTTAATATTAAAAAAAAAATAAAAGTAGATGATAAAGAAAAAAAAAAAAGTCCAAGAGGGAACTTCTTTGGAAATAAAATTTGGCCATACTACATAGTTACAATTAACTAGAATTAGTAGCACTCATCTCCAGTCCTGCACATACTTTCCCTTAATGTGATAGGGCCTGAGCTGTTCAATTTACTAGGATCCTCAACCAGTCTTCTGATTCATCTGGCCTATAAAGTCATCTGAGTGTGTGACTTCTGTTTTAAATAATCAATGAGGTCTTAATTTATTTTACTGTAGAAATGTTTATGATGTCTTTATAGAACATATTAAAATTCATGGAAGAATGTATATTCTCTATAACAATTATTAGCAGAGCTACTTAAAAAAAAAAAAAAACAAAAACCAACAAAGCAGAAACAGAAACACAGAATACAAACCTCTAGGGAAATGGAAACAGTCTTGGCCAAAGGTACCCTTTACCCACAGTTTATAGCAGAGTAGGCAAACTGGCATTTCCTCTTCTCTCTGGTAGTGAAAACATTGCAAATGTCCAAATATGGTTAGTCTTTCTTATGTCCTGTATTTTAGTGCAGGGTAGTCCTTAGAGGAATGTCAGGGGAGGCAGAACTGGAATTATCAATAAGGGAAGAGCGAGAATTGGAACTGCAGTATAAATTAGTCTTTAAGTACCCAAGGGAGGAGAGAGCAATTGTGGGATCATTGTGAGGTTGGAAGTGAAGAGTCCTTTGTTCACTGGTGGCTTTGTGTCATTTAGTCACGGGACATTAAGTAACTTAATCATCTGGGATGAGAATGAAATTTTTTAAATTATTATTAGATGAAGGAAAACAAGGAGAATTATCCACAGGAAAAGGTGCAAGGACGTTGGATGAGTAAAAGCAACATATGTCTATTATAATTTTTGTTCAGCAAAGATGGACAATAGATAAAGTAAAAGACAATTTATGAAGCAGAACTATATTGAAAGGTATTGGCTGAAATAAAGCTAAAATGTCATAAATGATCTGGTGCTATGTTAACTTATCTCTAAATGCTGAGTAGAGAGAGTGATATTGAGTGCATGGGTTATTTATTTGTGGATATTAAGGACAATTTCGTTTGTATGGGTCCAAGAGGCAATGGAAACTCTTAACCAATAGTACAAATGGTCAACTACTCATGTCAGTCACTTGTCAATGATGGATTGACTTGGTTAGAATATGAAGGTGACAAAGTCAAGCCATGAGTTCAGTCTTCATGAGGGGAAGTCAGTTAGACATGTAGCGGCATGTAAATACCAGGATTGAAATGGTGATAAAACACATCTTTGAGAGGAGAGACTAGAATGAGTCTTCATATTTCTCTCACTGATAGGGAGAGGAGGGCTCTTGTGCTCAGTTCCACATTTGATGGCAAATCATCTCAACTTTCAGTATTGTCCACAGTATTTTATGTTTAATTACGTTGTTTCTTCAAGGTGTCCTTATTATTTCTCCTTTCATCTTTCCCAGGAGACATGCATCAGGAGGAGCTGGCAAGTTCTCTTGGCAAGAACAGATGAATAAATAAGGAGCATGAGCTTGAGTCTTTTGGCTGAGGTGATTTGTCAAAAACCACAGCACTGTGGCTGTTTCAGCTTTTAAAGGGTTATGTGTAACCTTAATCAAGGGGAATTTTAAAAGTTAACTTATTGAGTGTATTAAGAAAAAGATTTTGGTGGAACATGAAGTCAATTTTTCGCACATGGCTGAATATATTGAGCTGAAGTAATTTTAAACATATGCCTGAGTGGTAGACAATCAAGAATTACCTACTCATTTTTGTTTAATTTATTGAGTAGTGAGTGGTATTGAGTGAGGCATCTGATTGAGAATAATTGGCTTTGATACTCAAGAGAGAATAAAATATCTGAGCAATAGACCCCTGAGGGTCAGTTGCTTGTTATAAGTACCAGTTGGTGAGAATGGATAAATTGAATTCTAAAATACAATCAGGGCTTACAATATCTTTGTAATATTCCCCATTATTATGTTATATTGTGTAGATCTCTGTTTATTTCTGTTTTCCCCTTCAGATCTTTTCTCCATCAGTCTCCACTGTGCAGGTATACTCTGGGTCTTTGTCTTTTTATGGACCACATCAATGAGAGGCATTTATGGCTTTCTATTGCATTTGGCCAAGAGGAATGAAAGGTTTGAAAAAATTGGAGAGTAGAATGGGAGAATCAATCCAGGGTTTTTGTTTTCTAGGTTTCCTCCTTGTTGAGTCACCACATATAGACTTTATCCCTTTCTCAAATGCCACAGTTTCTGTCAGGAAGCACTCTCTGTACAACCCCTTCTCCAGATGTCATGAACCACTCTCTTCCCTTGTCACTTCAGGATGAAGGGGATAAGGACTCTAATACGTTGATAGTCCCGCAGACTATGTTTCCTTGGATTTACTTGGTGTTCCTATTAGTTTGTAAATGGTCCCTGAATAAACTCTTCTCAATTACTTCACATGCATCCATCCTTTCTCTCTAGATTTCATCCTAATATACTACCTGTTAAATGTGACACATGCCTTATGTTTTCAAGACACAGGCTACATTTACACTCATTTGTGTAATACAGAACTCATGATAAATACAACCAAAGCAAACCCCAGTCTTTTGAGATACCAGTTAGGCAAATAACTTACATTTATATTCAATTGTTTTATATTTTTAAATACAGAACTTGTGATAAATACAAGCAAAACAAACCTCAGTCTTCTGAGACCCCAGTTAGGTAAATGCAGTAGCCAAAGTAAAAACAAAAAAACACAAAAGAACAAAAATAACATGTTGGGTCAAACAGAATGATCAAGTTAGAAGGCATCAGGTTCTGGGGGGAAGATCATAGGATCAAATAACCAGAATTCAAATTTTGGACAGCCAGGGAATCCTAACATCTGAGGGCTAGGGGAGAGAAAAAGAAAGAGGGGCAGGTGGAATTTCAATGAGAAATTAGGTGGGTATTCAAAAGGAGGAACTGAGGTGATAGGATGATGATTACAGGATCCCTCAGGGTGACAGCATCTGGAACCATCTGTAGCACAGGTGTGATGACTCTGTCCACAGAGCTGGATGAATTCATGGTGCTGAGGACCAGGTGAACTGAAAGAATTCTTAATGTTCTTAATGCCTAACTGATGTGCCTTCAAGCTTCCCTGGAAATTACTTTGTACTAAAGGCATCCTCCAACAAGAGCAAGCTGTTCCAGGCTAAAAGAGGAAGGGGGGTAATGTCATTTGTCTCTAAGCTATTACATGTTTGTATATGATTGATACTAGCATTAGTGCTGCTGGCAATTGATCTGAGCATATTACCATGCTAAAACAATTTGCCATGAAGATAGGCACAAATGTGAGAATTCAGAAGCAGTTATAAAATAAGAGGACAGGGTGAAAATAACTCTTAAGACCACTAGGATGGAGATATTTCAAATGTCTGCACACAAATATAGGTAGAATTGAGTTTTTTCTATTTCTTCTATTATTATTATTATTTTTAAAGATTTTTATTTTTATTTATACAAGAACTGGGGTACAGGCCAGAGGCGCCGGAGGGTGAGAGAATTCACCAGTCAGAATGGGGAGCAGAACAGGCAGACTGTCCAAAATACACTGCTGAGGGGAGCAGCAGGAGAAACTGGAGAGGTCTGCAGTGCTATGTGGGTATCTCCCTGGCCAGCCAGGAATTGAACCCACACTGCAGAGACTGCAGGTAGCTTCACAGCACTGTGCTCAACCTGCTGCACCACTGGGGAGGCCCTCTTCTACTATTTTTGTCCTAGGCAATAAAATGATTATCCTATATAATGACATGCTTCAAAAATGATTTAAATTTTTGTTAAAGAATAGGATGAGAGCCTTTTTATTACTGAAACCAAAAAAATCAAATACTTGGGAATAAACCTAACAAAAGAAGTAAAGGACCTATACGAAGAAAACTATAAAATAATGTTAGAAGAAATAGAAGAAGACACAAAGAAATGGAAAGACATTCTCTGCTCACGGATCAGAAGAATTAACATTATCAAAATGGCCATCCTACTAAAAGCAATATACAGATTCAATGCTATTCCAATAAAAATTTCAATGTCATTCTTCAAAGAAATGGAACAAATATTGATGAAATTCATAAGGAGCCATCAAAAACCCCGAATAGCCAAAACCCTCCTGAAAAAAAGAAGGGAATGGAGGCATTACTCTCCCAGATTTTGAACTATATTAAAAAGCCATAATATCAAAACTGCATGGTATTGGAACAAGAACAGACACCTGGACCAATGGAAACAAATAGAAAACCCAGAAATAAACCCACAGATTTATGGTCAACTAATCTTTGACAAAGGAGTAAAGAATATGCATTGGGCAAAGAAAGTTTGTTCAACTAATGGTGCTGGGAAAACTGGGTCACTACATGCAAAAGAATGAAGCTTGACCACTACCTCACACCATACACAAAAACCAACTCAAAATGGATTAAAGAACTAGACATAAGACCTGAAACCATAAAATATATAGAAGGAAATATAGGTGAAACACTACATGACATGCACCTCAAAGACATCTTTATAGACACATCACCCAAAGCAGTGATAGTGAAGGCAAAGATAAACAGCTGGGACTATCAAATTAAAGAGCTTCTACACAGCAAAAGAGACAATAACCAAAATGAGGAGAAACCCCACTGACTGGGAGAAAATTTTGTACCCAACACTAATGATAAAGGACTGATCACAAAAAGAGCTGATGAGATGCAACAAAAACAAAGAAAATAATCCAGTCAAAAAATGGGCAGAAGAACTAGAAAGAAACTTCTCAAAAGAGGAAATGCAAATGGCCAACAGGCATATGAAAAAATGTTCAACATCACTTGTCATCAGGGAAATGCAAATCAAAACTACCATGAGATACCATCTCACACCAGTGAGAATGGCACATATTAAAAAAACTAGCAACAACAAATGTTGGTGAGGATGTGGAGAGAAAGGAACTCTCTTGCACTGCTGGTGGGAGTGCAAACTGGTCCAACCACTGTGGAGAGCTGTGTGGAGATTTCTGGACCTACTAAACATAGAGCTTCCATATGATCCAGCAATTCCACTCCTAGGTATTTACCCAAAGGACACAGAAACATTAATTCAAAAGGGCACCTGCACCCCTATGTTTATAGCAGCACTATTTACAATAGCTAAGCTTTGGAAACAACCCAAATGCCCAAAAATAGATGACTGGATCAAGAAGATGTGGTATATATACACAATGGAATATTACTCAGCAATCAAAAAGATAAACTCATGCAATTTGCAGCAACATGGATGGCACTGGAAGGGATCATGTTCAGAGAAATAAGCCAGAAAAAAAAAGAAAAATACCACATGGACTCAGTCATGGCAGGAGTTTAGAAGACCTAAATAAGGGACCAGGAAAAAGAATAACTATAATAAAGAAAAAAATCAAAATCAACAAGCAACTATAAACCAGAGACAAAATATGCAGGGGGGTGGAGAGAGGAGGGATTGGGGTCAAAATAAGGGGTGTGGGAATTGTATGGGGACCATAACCAAGATGAAAATGCATACACTGTGGGCCTCCCTTGGTGGCGCAGCAGTTGAGCGCTGGGCTGCGAAGCTGCCGGCAGCCTCTGCAGCACCGGTTTGATCCCCGGCCGCTGGTGAGGGTCCCACATGGTGTGCATATCTCTCCTGCTGCGCCCGCTGCTCCTCCCAGTGTGTTTCGTTAGATGTGCGCATGGTGGTTCAGGTAGAATTCTCGCCTGCCAGCGTGTTTTGTTAGTCTGCCTGTTCTTTTCCCTGCTCTGGCTCTGGTGAATTCTCTCACCCTCCCGTGCTTCTGACTGTACCCAGTGCTAGTTTAAACAAACAAACAAACAAATCTTTTAAAAAAAAAAGAATATGCATACATTGTGCAAAAATGGAAAATGATTTAAGAAATATATATATATATATATATATAAAAGAATAGGATGAGAATAAATAACCTCATACAACTGCAGTCCAATGAAAGTATATTTTTGTGGGGTTTTGGGGAAGGAAATCACAACTTAAATCTAAGGTTTTACTTTATTGTATCACTGTTACTTCTAACAACACTAGCCAGTGGGAAGAAATAGGTCTTTTCTTCAAATTATCTTCAAGTTGATCATTCTTTAAGATGGAAACGATGTAGTTTTTCAGGAAAATATCAAATACATAATCAATAAGAAAGTTTATCTGGCAGTTTTGAAAAGATTTACAGCTCTGATATTAAAGATCTTAAATTTAAAATATAATATTTAATATTAATTGGAGAACTACAGTGATTAGTGAAAATGTTTCCTTGGATTAGAATGAACTGGTGGGAATATGAGAAAGGGCACAGGAACAAGTTGTGACAATAAGGAGAAAGGTGATGAAATCACCAGACAAAAGCAGAAAGTGTCTTCCCAGTTTTGTGATCAGTTTCGAAAAGCACGGTATAAACTTATAATCATGGTTCTAGCCATCATTTCTCAGAAATGCAAGCACTTGAAAACCATCTGGTGTTTAAACTCTTCTCTTCAGTTTTAGAAAAGTCACTGGGTGTAGTGACTGGAACATTAAAGGATGCCAGGACGTGGGTTCTCAGCCTCTTTAGAATGATAATGGTCATGTTGTATAAGATTTTACTGCTATTTCCCTAAAATGATACATGACCTATCTTTTCATAAAGTAATCTTATATTTTAAGAAAGTACACATGAATATAAAAAATACACAGATAAGTAACCCAGAGATCAGCAGATTCTCTTCCAGCAGTTAGGATCTGAATAGAATTGTTCCAAACCCCAACTAGGTGGGCTGGGGTACAGTAATCCTCTTCAAGTTATCTTAAAGTTCCTGGAGACTACCTCTTTGTGCTTGCCGTCACTGCTGGACTTCCAGCACATATTGGCAATTCTTCATAGTATTGTATCAACTCAGTTGTGGATCTTAAGACACTTTTTTTTTTTTTGGTAAAGATTTATTTATTCATTCATTCATTCATTCATTCATTCATTCATTCATTCATTCATTTATACAAGCACTGGGTACAGTCAGAAGTACGGAAGGGTGAGAGAATTCACCAAAGCCAGACCAGGGAACAGAACAGGCAGAGTGACGAAATTCACTGCTGAGGGGAGCAGCGGGCACGGCAGGAGAGGTCTGCACGCCACGTGGGACCCTCGCCAGGGGCCGGGGATCGAACTGGTGCTACAGAGGCTGTGGGCAGCTTCTCAGCCCAGGCTCAACTGCTGTGCCACCAGGGAGGCCCTCAAGACACTTTTGAATCTCCTGTCCCAAATGCGTATACCTAAACCCATGAAAGTACTTCAAATACCTTTGCTTGTGGCATTAACAGGAAGTAACCTCTTTAGAAAGCATATGGTTATAGAAAGTAAAGTTACCTTTTCTGTTTTTTTTTTTATAAAATATTTTAATGATTTATTTTATTTATTTATGCATGTAAGAACTTGGGTGTAGGTCAGAGGTTCAAGGGGTGACAGGATTACCAGAGACAGAGTGGGGAGTAGAACAGATGGCTTTACTAAAATACACTGCTAAGGGGAGCAGTGGGAGAGACAGGAGAGGTCTGCAGCACCATGTGGGTTAGCATCCTGGCTGGGGATTGAACTCATGCCTCAGTGGCTGGTGACAGCTTGTTAGTGCTGAGACTTAATCCGTGCACTACCAGGGGGTCTCCTCCATTATACTGATTTTAATGATCACTAATTAATTATACAGCCATGGAACCATGAAATCATCCTTAAAATAGCACAAAAATTGTTAGACTACATAGACTGTTTCTTAAATAAAACTGTATAAATACCAACTGCTGCAGTCCAATGAAATGCTAAAGAGAGAAAACACTGAGAAGTAGAGACTGAATTATTCTATCCTGTCAGTTTGTTCATGCAAATACAGAAGAAATACAAAAACCTATGATGTGGCCATCCTTTGACACTTAGCAGATGTTTTAAAGCAAAAATAGGTTTAGAGCACATGGCAAAGTCTTTGGAGTTAGTATTCAAGTTATTTTAATTAACAACTACTCTTCCTTTTAGAAATTTGGTGTGTTAGAAGTTTCTCTACTCCAGAACAAAACAAAGTAAAATTCCCTTAATAAATTTCTTTTTGAAACGGGTGATATGCCTTAAGGAATTTCTGGGGTCTTGTGGAGAGCCTGTTTGGATAAATTTAATCAGTGCCTCTTGCTCTGTTTCAGACCAGATCATTGGTGTTTTGACCCCTATTTCAATGTGAAATAAGAGGCTATGCTTTCATAATCAGAACAGAGTTTCACCTGCTCACTAAAATATGATACATGGATAAAAAAACAAAGACCTTAGTTAACCAGTGACATTACGAACAATATGAATGGGATATATATATGAATGGGATAGCAAATTAATGTGTGGACTGAGTTTGTGTGACTTTGAAAGAAAAGGACTTCAAGTATTGAGCCTCCAGGCATACTGAAATGGATCTTACAAACTAGGATATCAGTGGCAATGTGTTTTTCAGCTCTGAACACACAAAAAGAATTATTCATCTTACTATTCAACAGTCCTGGCAAGTGAGGAGGGTAATGGTGATATTACATTCATTAACTGAGAGTACTTGCTTCTGTGATGGCTGGTACCAGAGCAGCAATCTTGGACCATGAGGTAACCTAGGGAATATACTTGATACTTGCACAATAGATATACACAGTAGATGTAGACAGTTAAGAGTAGTCTTAACTATTATAGATGGCTACTAACACCACCTTCTACCACCCAAAATTTGCCTCATGCCTCTTCTTCATGTTAAGCACCTGGCAGTACTCAGGGCTTTAATAAACAGTATGGGAGGAAATGGGGAAAATGAGTGTGGGTACAATGGAGTCAGACAGACTAAAGTTCAAGATTTAGATTGGTATTTGTGACTGTATGACTTAGAGCAAGATCCCAAATTTTTGAACTTACATCTGTTAATCTGTGAAGTCTTCTAGGATTGTGAGAATTAAAAAAAAAAATGATAAAAACACAGATCCCTTTGTATAGATCAATAGAGTAAATTTTCAGTAAAATCATTATATAATTATAATTATTTTAGTTTTAATTGTCCAGTCCTTCAGTCCCCACCTGACCAGTTTGTTTTAGTCACTTATTCTAGTACATTATTTACTTGGCTAGATCCAGTCTGACAGTGAAAGGTGATCAGTTTTAATGTAGTGTAGAAGTTTGGGTTAGATCAAATATTAAGGTAAATAGTCATCTGGGGCTTCTCTGTCCCATCCTGACTTTTATCTCAAAACAGAATGAGATAAATTCATCAGAGAATGACTTAACTGCTGACATTATAAGCAGAAATACCATGAGAAGCTTCCTCCCAAAAAAATCTTTATTAGAAAGAAGGAATGAACACTTAGCCCCTTGTTTTCTTTCTTTCATTTCTTTTAGAAGGCTGGAATGCAGATATGATGGCTGGAGCTGCTGCAGTTATATGGGGACATAGGAAGATACAGTGCAGTATAAAGACAGAAGGAATCTAGGTTCCCAATATTATGGGGCTATTATATTGCGTTGTATATATTGAGTTTTCTGTTATTTCCAATTTTTAAAGTTGTTCAACAATTTACTTTTTTTCTTTTTTGAGGATTGGTTTACAGTGTTTTATACAGTTTAGAAGTATAGGATTTCCCCTGTCAGGTGTTAATACACCACAACTACCACCAAATATCTACAGTCCCCTACCAAAGTCCATTGTGACCCCTCCCCACTTTGTTCTTGCACTTTCTCCTACTCCTCTGGAAGCCCCAGTGCTATAACCGCATTTTTAGTATTTGTTATTAGGTTGGTTTTATCTGATACCTTGATTGTTTCTTTATATTCCACATATAAGTGACACCATCCAGTATTCTAACTTATTTCACTTAATGTAATCCCATCCAGTTCCATTTATGTCATCACAAATGGCAAGAGTTGATCTGCTTGATTTTTTTTTTAATAATTGAGTAGTATTCTGTTCTGTAGAATACCACATCTTCCTAATCCATTATCTGTCTTCAGGCATTTACGTTGCTTTATAGTTTGGCTATTGCACATAATGCTGCAATGATTATAGGAGTGCATATGTCCCTTCAAATTAGTGTTTTGGTATTCTTTGGCTAATTAGTAGTGGTATTTATGGATCATATGGTAGATCCCATTTTTAGTAGTGCTGAAAGTTAAAATCCTTGTCTTCTACCAGACTTTTTTTTTTTTAGAGATTTATTATGTATACAAGAACTGGGGTACAGGCCAGAGGTGTGGGGTGAGAGGATTCACCAGAGACAGAGTAGGGAACAGAACAGGCAGATTGACTGAAATATACTGACTGAAATATAGCAGTGGGTGAGTCAGGAGAGGTCTGCTGCACTATGTGGGTAGGTCCCTGGCCTGCCGTGTATCGAACTCAACTTTTGCTGCAGAGGCTGTGGATAGCTTCACAGTGTTGTGCTTAACCCCTTGCACCACCAGGGAGCAGTTCTACCAGATCTTAATGGAGAAGTTTTCAGTTGAGAATGAGGTTTTGCTATAGGTTTGTCATGTATAACTTTATTATGTTGAGGTATGTACCCTCAATCCCCAGTTTTTTGAGACTTTTTGTCATAAATGGGTATTGAATCTTATCAGATGCTTCTCAGGCTATTGATATCATATGATTATCTTTCCTCTATTGATGTGTTTGGATTACATTGCTTTATTTTTAGATGTTGACCATCCGTGTCCTTCGAATAAATCCCACTGTATACCTAAATTAATTGATGCAATGATCCTTTGTTGCAGCAAAGAGCAATAATGATAATGATATTTACATTGTAGTAAGAAACTTAATTTGGAATGAGGGGGGTCATGTAATATGAATAACTAACTTACCTAAATTCAAATATTTACACATGCAGCAAATTAAAGAGAAAAATGATTTAAAACTGTAGACAATCCCACTCTCTGTACCACTGAATGCACTTGTGCCCAAAGAGAGTTCTTTCCCAAGTAAGTTTTATCTGCTCTTTTCACCAGTCTGTGTTAGCTACTGTATGAGTGTCAGGCAGCACTGGCTATAATCACAGAGTATAAAAAATATGATTTCTACATCAGGGATTCTAAGGTTCAGCCAACATCTTTTCCTAGTGATTAACCAAATAAATACTACCTAAGGGTGATTTCAACCTTGTAGTACTTTTCCCTTATTTTCTGGTACAAGATGTGCCTCTGCTGTGCTTTAAATCAGGAATAGTCTCAGGAAGTAATATATTCCGGCTTCTGACAAATGGGCAGGGAACTGAGCTGGAGTGGGAGGACATAAGATGTTAAAACACAAGTCGTGTGTCTGTCATTTTGGGACCACAGCTGTGAGCCCAGGTATTGAAAGAAATTGACATTTTGGAAGATCAGCTATGTGTCATGTGCTGTGCCAGGCTTGCACACAGCCCAACTCATTTCATCTTCAGAATGGTCCTGTGTAATTTTTGTTCAGGGACCACTTGGTTAAACTGGTATGACACTCTCAGAATGTCCTTCTTTGTGTTTTTAGATTGGAGCTGGCCAAAAAGAGAATTTTGTGAGCGATTCAGAGGGGTGACGTGAACCCGGATCCAGTATGCTCCGAAGGTCATGGTGCCATGTGCAGCAGGAAACAGATGCCGAATGAGGTCTGTTTTGTCTCTGTCCTCCCTCCCTCTCCCAGTGTCCATTCCTACTCCAGTTCAGTTCTTTTTTCAGATTCTTAGTTCTGTGGATCAACAGAACCCCAGGCTCAACCACTGGGCTCAAACTCAAAAAGGCACCAGCATGAAGAGGGACTGTCTTCTACAGGCTTTTACAACACCCCTGTCACATGTCCCTCTCCAGTTGTAGGTTGTTTTTGGGCTTCCAAATTCCCCTGACATCTCTGACATATGCACCCAAGGAGGTGCTTCAGGAGGCCTGCTTGCTGACTTCCTCTGGTACTTCACACCCCCTTGATTCTCCAGCATCTTCCACAATTGTGCAAAGTCAAATCCTCTAATAAATTCTTCATTCCGTAGCATTCAGAGTGCTTGCGCGTTCCTGATTTTGCCCTTGTATTATATTTGATTACTGTCAGGCATCATTCTTAGCCTGTATCAGCTTAATCCCCTCCAGAATTACTTGAACTGAAAAGAATTTTGATGTTAACCTCTCAATTTGCTAAGCAAGGTCATTATTAAAACATCCACGTAAAAACCTGGTCTGCATTTTGAAAATGAAATTGATTTCTAGGAGACCAAACTGTCATATCACTCAGTGTTACCTTTTATAAGTTTCATGTGAGAAATGTATCCTTTTTGTTGTTGTTTTTGTTGCCAGCTTAAGCTTTATACCTTTACTCCTTTTGGGAAATCCATTGTTTCAATTTTGACTCTGACTTCCAGGAGGTTCAGAAACATATGTGATGCCTAATTACAGGACTTATCTTAAGTCTTGATATAATTTTTATTCTTGCATTTAATGAATTCTATTTTACTAACCTTGGAGTATACTTGCCCTTTATTTTAAATTGTGTCAAAGTGAAAAGGATTAGGATAACACAGGGAACTGTCAAAATCCATTCAATCAGTAACTACTTAGTGTCATCTGGGCTAGACACTCTCTATATCATTCTCTTATTATATTATGAGAAAACTGAGATTCAGTGAGATTAGGGGATCCTAAATGGTCAGTGATAGTTCTGGGATGTGAATGCAAATGTGTTTGATCCATTCTTTCTCCCTCACGTAAAGCTGTCTCACTTGTGAAAGGAGTCAAATATAAACACACAGGACACAGTGAAATAAGAAACCAGTGTCTCTGTTCCTCTTTACCAAATTTAAGAATGGTGACCTTGATGTGAGTCCCTTCTTTGGGTCATAGACAATTTTGAGTAAATGAAGTATTAAGTGAACATATGATGAAGGAACTCAGTGACGAAAATAATGAAATACATGGGTGATAATGAATAGAAGTTGTTGGAAATGATGGTGGGGTGAAGAAGGTGATAATGTATCATTTTAGTGCAGAGGAAAATTGTGGTATTTTCATCACTTCTTCATAGTATATTTGCAAGAGAATACAGTAAACACGGCTTTACAGATTTTCAGATTTTATTACTAATAGAATATATTCCTTGACTCCAATAATCATAAACATAGCAAAAATATTGAGTGGGTACAGGTGATCCCCAGGGGAGGGGGAGTTGCAGGTCCCATGCTCCATCAAGGAAGAGTGTAGCTGAGCAGAAGGAAGGAGAAGTTGGAGGAAGACCCTTCTTTGGGTGGGGCATGGAACCTGAACCACCCCCTTCCCTGGGGGAATCACCTGTTACAAATGTTCCTATCAGGCACTGTTGTAAGCACTTTGTATACATGTTAAATGATATCATACTAAAATAGATACTTTTCTTATCCCCATTTTACAGAAGCTAAACCAAAGTACAAAGAAGTGGTAGTCTGAATAACCTGACCAAAATCATAGACCTACTGAGAGATGATCACAAAATCCAAGCCCAGGAGTCTGACCCCAAGTTCAATAATTTTGATAAATACTTTGGGCCTTATTCTCTCTCCAGTGACCAGGGAAAATAACGTGTGCTTTTTAGTTAAACAGA
>NW_023605106.1:47500-50000 GCF_014898055.3 Talpa occidentalis | reverse complement strand
GGGGGTGGTCGCGAGGGAGACGGGCCGCGGGGGAACCAGGCGCGGCGCGGCGCGCGGAGGCCACGGTCAAGCACGGGCCGGCGGCACGGGAGCGGGCGCCCACCGCTCCCCCCCACCGGGCGGGGCCGCGGGGGGAGGCGCGGGTCGGTCGGCCGCGGCGGGGGCCCGCCGGCCCCCCGAGGGCGAGGAACGCGCGGGGGCGGGGTGCGGGGGAGGGGGCTGGCAGTCGGGCGGGCGGACGTGGGGGAACCGGACGGACGGCGGCGGCGGCGCGCCCCAGCCAAGGGGACGCGCCGCCGCGCGGCGACCGGCCCTTACCCGCCAACGACCCGACCCGACCCGACCCCCACCCGGCAACACCGCCGCCCCGGCCCCATCGCCTCGGACGGCCGACGGGGTCGCCGCCGGCGACCCGACAACCCCAAGCACGGCCGACGACGCCGGGGGGGGGCGCGGCCCGGGGCGGGCCGGCCGGTGCGGGCGCGCTGCCGCGACCCGAGGGGCAAGCGCGCGGCGGCGGGCGGCACCGCGGCGTCCCGCGGGCCGCCGCCGGGGCACGCATCCCCGGGGCGCGGGCGCGGGCGCAGGGGCCGACCCCCCAACGGCAGGGGCGCCCCCCACCCCGAGAGAGGGGGGCTGGGTCGCGGGCTCCGGCCCCGGACGCGCGGCGTCCGAAACCGTACCCCCGAGGCCGGGCGACCCCGCAAGACCGCGGGCGGCGCGAGAGCAAGACCCCAACCAAGGGCTCGGACAAGCCCGTGGCGGCCGTCAGGCTCCCCCGGGCGCGAGGCTCCCCAAAACTCGCTTTTGGCCACAACCTCTCGCGGGCGGCGCAAGCCCCCCCCACAACCACCACCACCCACCCCCCCCACAAAGGGGGGCGGGGCGCCGGTGGGGGGAGACACGCCGCCGTCTGCACTTAGGGGGACGGAGGGACCGAGGCGGCCCTGCGAGGGGTAACCCCCAGCCGCGCGGCGCACGGGGCGTCGCGATTGATCGTCAAGCGACGCTCAGACAGGCGTAGCCCCGGGAGGAACCCGGGGCCGCAAGTGCGTTCGAAGTGTCGATGATCAATGTGTCCTGCAATTCACATTAATTCTCGCAGCTAGCTGCGTTCTTCATCGACGCACGAGCCGAGTGATCCACCGCTAAGAGTCGTACGAGGTTTTTAGGACGTTGACAAGCAACGTGGGTCTGGCACGGCACGGTTTTTTTCCCTCCCCACCTCCACTGCCCCCCCACCCCGAGGTGGGGGAGGTGCGAGTGGGGGGGGGGTTGCCTCCAGCCGGGGCCAGCAGAAAGACGAGATCAAAAGACCAGGAAAAAATAGAGGTCGGAAAGGCGGTTCCAACACGGGGCGCCTGGGCACCGAACCCACAAGGGACGGGGCTCAGACACGCCCCACAGGCGCCCGGGGGGGGGCCCACCGCCTCTTCCCTGCATGCGCAGGGGGAGGCGGGGGTCTGGAGGAGAGAATGAAGGGGGGGGAGACCTTGGCCCCCCCCCCAACCAAAACCTCCTCACGGGCCCAACCGCCCCGACCCAAGGCGGGCAAGGCCGACCCCCCAAGGGGTCTTTAAACCACCGCGCCGGAACGCGCTAGGTACCTGGGACAGGGGTGGGGCGGGCGAGGCGGGGGCCACCACACGGCCCAGCCCCGGCCTCCGACACCGACGCCACCCGGCCACGGCCGCCCCACGGAGGGGGCGGGGGGGGACCCAAGCCCGCGACGTGCACGCCCCGCTCAAGCAGACGGCCAAAACCGCCGCCGCCACCGCCGCCGCATTCCGGAGGCCACCGAGCGCCACCGGCTTTTTCCCCCAACCCCCCGCCCCACCCCCGGCGGCCCGCGCATCCCGGGCCCCCCAACGCCCCGGAAGGGGCGAGGGGGACTGGCGTTGGGAAGCGGGCCTCAAAAGCCGGGGGGGGCGGGGGGGCGCGTGGGAGGGCGGCGCTGAGGAGCCGGGGCAACGCGACTGCCACCGAGACGAGACAGGCGGGAAACGGCGGGGACACGCCCGAGAGCGGGCGGCGGGCGGGGCGGGGGCGGATCCCGGAGGACCCACCCCAAACCCCGACCCGCACAAGCCCTTCCATGGGGAAGCGTCGACGGCGTGGGCCCGTGGCCCCCGGCCCCGGCGGGGGACGGGGACGCGACCGGGGACGACCGGCGCCAGAGAGAACCGGAGAGGGGGGCCGGGGAAGCGACCCCCGCAGGGCAAAGGCCCTCGACCCGCCCCAGGCGCGGGGGGCGGCTGACGGAAAGAAAGCCGGCGAGAGGGGCACGGCGGAGGGGCGGCAAACGGCGGCGGGAGAGGCAGCGGCTACGGCGCGGAGAGGCCGGAGACAGGGGGGGGCAGCGCATGGAGACGGGGCGGAGGCGGGGGTGGGGGGCGGTGCAAGCGAACGGCGGTGGGCCAAGGCGGCTACGGACGGGTGGGTGGGGGGACGGCAAGACCGGGGGGCGAACAGGGCACGGAGCCCAGCCCCCAAATCACAC
>NW_023605106.1:17500-45000 GCF_014898055.3 Talpa occidentalis | reverse complement strand
TCGCGGGGGGCGAGGCGGACGTGGAGGGGCGAGTGGGCGGCGGATCTCACGCGCCCCCAACAACCGCAACCCGCCGGCACTGAGCGCGGGAGAGCCGAGAACGGGGCACCCCGGCGGGCCGCGGAGAGGGGGGGAAGGACGGACACGCGACCCGCGCGCGCACATGCCCCCCAAGGAGTCGGGGAAAGGGGAAAAGGACCGGGGCGGGGGCCGGAGCCCCCGGGGTCCTCCCCCAGACACCGTAACACCCCGGGGCGTGCGGCGAGGGCGCGCCGACCCAACCCCTCTCTCCCCGCGGGCCCAACGACGGCCGGCCGGGGTCCCGCGCCTCGAGCTCACACCGCCCGTGGCCGAGCGGGAAAGACAGCGCAGGGCCGGGAAAGACCAGCACCCACCCGCCCGCACGCAACGCCGCCACCGCCACCTCCCGACGGGAGGGGGGTGGCGCGGCGCGGAGCGGCGGGCCGCAGCGCGCTGCGGGGGGCGGGAGGTGGGTGATCGGCGATGCACACCGGGCCCAGGGCAAGCCCCCGAGAGACGGCACAGCCGGGTGGGGGCAGGGACCGCGAACGGGCAAGGAGAGACGATGGAGGAGAAGCGTCGAGCAAAGAAAGAAAAAGCACGGCAGGGAGGAAGGGGGGCCCCCCGGGCTGGACCAAGCCCGGCCGAGGCAGGCACCAGGGCGGCCCCGCCACGGGTGAAAACCGGCCGGCCGCCAGGGCACGGACCCACGGGGGTCTCACCGCCACAGGCCTCCGAGCGCCGCGGCGGTCCCAGCGGGAACCGAGCGGCGACCGACCGCCCCCTGGACGGGCCCAAACCCGGCAAACCACCCCCGCACGGGAGAGGCCCAGGGGAGCCCCCAAACCGCCAAGCTGCCGGCACACAAAGCTCAGGGGCTGCGCGCGCGGGCAAGCCCCTGGGCAAGAGAAACGCTCTTCCCCCAACGCACGCACGACCCAACAACCCCCCTCCCGAAGGAGGAGAGAGAGGGCCGGCGGCGCCGGGAAGAGACGCACACGCGAGCGCCTCGACGGCCAAGGCAGGGGAGGGCAGGGCTCGGTGCAAAGCGCGCCCAGGGGAGCGCTCTCGAGAGGCGGGCCCCTGGCACTGGCCAGGCCACCGTGGAAAACACGCGCGGGAATCCCACCGCTACAACACGAGAGCGGTCCCGCGCCCACGCCCGGGGCGCCAGCCGGCCTTCAGCCAAGCCCATCGAGAGAGCCTCTTCCCCGCAGGCCCGAGCCCCCGAAAACCCCAGGGGGGTCCCCCCCCAAGCCGAAAACCGTCGCGGCACCCGCCGGCGGCACAGCTCGCTTCTTTCCATCTGCTTCCCAGTCCTTTCAAGGTCCTTCTTCCCCCACCCCGCCACCGCGACGGGGGGGCTTGCACACGGTCCCCATGCCACCGCCACTCACGCTCCTCCTCCCCGAGCAAGCGAGGCGGCCCGACCCCGCCCTGCAACCGCAAACACCACCCACAGGCCGCAGGGCTAAAGCCCGGGACGTGGGGGAGCGGGAAACGAGGGAAGCCCGGGCTCTCGGGGGCGGGGCGGGGCAGGGCGGGGGGGGCGGTGAACGCACCCCTACCCCCCCCCACAAACCCGCGCGCGCGCCCTCGGGCAACACGCGCTTGGGACGACGGCCCCAACACAAAGCCACGCGCCACACGGCAGAAAAGCCCAAGGCCCGGCCCGGCGGGACCCTCCCCCGAGCCAGAGGGGGGAGGCGCGGGCCGCGGTAAGCAAAGAGCAGGCGCTCAGGGGTGCAACCCCCTTTCCCGCACACCGCAGGGAAGGGGAAGACACACCCGCCGGGCGGAACACCCTCGACTCCACCAACACACAGGCGGAGGAGTTAAGGGGGCGACTCTGCCACCAGTGGCTACTTGGGCGCAGAAGGGGGAGGGGAGCCAGCCTCCGACGGGGAATCCGGGTACCCCAAAACACGACGTGACTGGACTACCCCTTTCTTTTCCCCCCAGCATTTCGCAAAGATCGCTAGAGAAGGCTTTCTCACCGAGGGCTCGCCGGCCCCACCGACAAGGCAAGGCCCCCTCTCTTTTCTCCTCCTCGGGGGCCGCGGGGAAGCCAAACACCACACGTACCACCCCCGCGGTGTGGCGGGGGGGCACGGTGGGGGGGGTCTGCGGTATGGCCAAGGCACAAAAGGCAACTTGAGCGTTCGCGGCCGGGTCCGTGGCCAGTCCCGGGAGAGAGGCTCACAAAGAGCCCCCAAAATCCCAGCACCGCCTAGGCCCCTCCAACGTAGGAGGAGGCGGCGCGCACAACGGCCCGCCACGATCGCTCACACGCCCACGTGCAGGCCCCCCCCCTCCCCCCAAGGCGGGGAAGGGCAAGGGCACAGGACGCGCGCTCGCCAAGCCAATCGGGGACACCCCGGCGACAGCGCGCCAGCCGGGGGCAACGAGGCCACCGCCCCCCTACAACAAACTAAGCAGGGAGGCGGTCGTGCCGGCCCCTCGCTTCTAAACCGAGCTCGACCCCCAAAAGAAAAGCAAACAGGCGCCTCCGAAGAAGCACCGAGAGCGGGCGACCCCGAGGGGAGAGGGGGCACAACGCCGGGAGCCGGGCCGACATCGCCACTCGGCCTCCTGCACCTGATAAGGACAACCCGGAGCGCTCCAGGAGCACCGCAAGACGGCCAAGGTGGGACGCGACCGAGCGGACGCGTGCCGAGGCGGGAGAAGCGGCCCCCGCCACCGCGGCGGAGGGGAGGGCCGCCCTCACAACACACGCCCCACCCCGAGGAGGGGGGGCAAGAGCGAGCAGGTACGCTGTGTCAAAACAGTGACCCCGCGCGCACCCCCCCCCGCGCCCACACCGCGAGGCGGCGAGGCGGGGAAGGAGCACGGGATCGGGGCCGGATTCCGCACCCCCCCGGCTCCCCACACACCGCCCAAGCAGGCGGGGAGGAGAGACGCGGGGACCCGCGGGCAGAGCGAGAAGAGCGGTCCCATTCGCCATGAACGTCCGTCCCTCGTCTGGCGCGGCTTAGGCCCGGCCCAGGAGAGCATGACATCACCACATCGATCAGCAGGGGGTGTTGACAGCGGCCGTCCCGGCGGGAACCCCCCAAGCGGAGAAGTTTGCCTGACACGCAGCACGGGAGCCTTCGGCGGGGCGGGGATCCCCCAAAGCGTCGAGACCACACCGCGGTGCCCGCGGCGGCAGGAGCACGCGAGGATGGAAGACGCTCCCCCCGCGCCAACACGCCGCTTTCCGCCGCCGCCCTCGGGCACCAGAGGCCGGAGGTGGCACCGCGGACCGGGGACCACCCCTGAACTCCAAAAAAGGCCGGCACGCAGGCCCCAGCGGGCAAGCTCCGAAACCGGGCAAGGTAGCAGGGAGGCCAGGGCGCCAGATGGTCAAAGCCCAGGCAGGCACAAAAGCCACTCCCCCTGCGAGAGGAGCCCAGGGGACGGGACGGCCCCCGGTCCCTCGTCACAGTGGTCGAGGGAGACCGTGTCAGCACTTACCTGGTGACAGAAAATACACATTTTGGGCCGAAGATATCACGGTGCCCAGAGACGCGGCCGAGCTGCAGGTCACCGCGGCCCTCCGAGGACGGTGGCCCGGTCATCAACCCCGGCGACGACCCCATCGGCGGGGGGGGGGGGGGTGGGGGGGTGGGGGGGGGGGGGGTGGGGGGGGGTGGGGGTGGGGGGGGTGGGGGGTGGGGGGGGGGGGGGGCGGCGGCGGCGGCGGCGGCGGCGGCGGCTGCTCTGCGCTGGTGGAAGGGGGGAAGGGGGAAAGGGGGACCCCCGCCAGCCCACAACCCCACACCATCGATCCGGGAGCTCCTGGGGTTATCTGGTCAACCTCAGGAGCGTAACCGGTCCGGGGGTCCCGCGTCGCTCGCACCGGCGGCGGGAGGGGTGGGGCGGGGGGCCGCTCTACTCTCGCTGCCGATTATGACTTCAACACGCAGGCGCAGGTGAACACCAGGGCCCGACGGGGTGGGGGGGGTGCCGCCGGCTCACGTGCACACCCGGCCCCCCGGCGTCAGCACGGGAACTCGTGGGAGATAAACGTTCACGGAGGAACGAGGGAGAGGGAGGCGGGCGAGGGCGGGACCGTTCCTCACGGGCTCCCGGTTCCCCGCCCGGGACTTAGAGAAAAAGCAAGGAACTTGGCAAGAGAAAAATGAACTTGGCGACGACGTCCCCTCGGACCTCCGGGCCCCGGACCCCGGACCCCGGACCCCGGCCGCTGCCGGACCCGTGGCGCACCATAACGCCCCACCTTGCACGACCGGGCCCGTCCCCTACCTCCGGAGCGACACAAAGGAACGGCCGTCCGGCCGCGGGACACCCGCTTCCCTTGCTCTCGGCGGAGGCCCCGGCACGCTAGCGTGGCGCGGTGCGGTGGCCCGGTGGGGTGGGACGTGCCACGTAGGAAGGGACGCGTGTCACCGGCGGGTGGCTGGTCAACCCGCCCGGGCGGCCCAGACACCCCAGCCCGCCCGAGGACGCGGCGACAGCCACCCCGCTATAGACCTGCACCTGCAATCCCGGCCGCCAGGAAGACTGCTGCACTCCCAAATGCGAGCGGATCTAGCCGGCTCCTGCCGCCGGCCTCCCGGAACTCCGCCTCGGGTAACGCGGCCAAATCTCCTCCCATCAATCGCTCGAGCGCTCCGGCGGAGAGCCGCTGACATAAAAACGGCCGCCAGGTGGCACCCGACAACCGGCGCGAACAGCAGCGGGGCCGATCCGGATCTCAGGCCGCCGAGGGCTCACCGCCGGCCGCAAGGACGCCCGGTCTCGTCCCGGCCACCACCGTCCCCCCCCCCACCCCCCGTTCGCTCCGGGCGGCCAGCGCCGGCCGGCTCCCCAGAGCGGCCACGAGCTGCGGCCACGAGCTGCGGCCTGGCAGCCGGGAAGACGTAACACACAAGAGAACCTCCGCAGGGCCGACACGGGAGGCAGGTTCCAGGGACGCAGGGAACGACCGAGACCGCGGGGCAACCCGGACCTCCTTGAGAGGGAACCGGCTAAGCCAACCGTCATCCAAGCTCCCTGCTAAAGGGTCTGAGGCCTGGCGCAGTGAGTGATCCAAAGCCATTGTCATCTGCAGGTTGGCTCACTGAACAAATCTTTCCTTAGAGAGCTTTCCATCTAAGTTTCAGCTGATGTAAACATAATTACTCCCCCCACCCCACCCCCTCACACCCCACCCCCGCATTCTCTTGAGGTGGCAATGATACAATCTCGTCTTCAATTTCACCTGTCTCCAACGTGAGCACCATTGTGTCAATTTTTTTCGATGGAGCGCCGTGGAGCGCGCTCGCTTATTTGCTTATGTGCACAGTTACATTTAAAAAAAAAAATTTATTTATTCATTTATACAAGCACTGGGTACAGTCAGAAGCTTGGGAGGGCGAGAGAATTCACCAGAGCCAGAGCGGGGAGCAGAGCAGGCAGAAGGACCGAAGTACACTGCTGAGGGGAGCAGCGGGCGGCAGGAGAGGTCTGCGCGCCATGTGGGACCCTCCTCTGGTGGCCGGGGAGCAGCTGGGGATTGAACCGGCGCTGCAGAGGCCGCGGGCAGCTTCGCAACCCAGCGCTCAACAGCTGTGCAACCGGGGAGGCCCCCACAGTTACATTTTGAACAAGGTTGGGCAGCCGGCCAAGCTGGTCTCTTTCTCTCCAAGGCCATCCCCCAAATGCCTGATTCTTTCCCCCTTTGCCCACCGCGGGCCCCACCCCCACCCCCACCCCCACCCTTGTCTAGGAACTTGGCAGCAAATGGTTGTGTCCTGCTGAAAACCGATGCTATCAATCTAAGGGAGCTGTGTATAAAAGAAACCGTTTGTCTTGGAACAGGTGCTCAGACCCGTATGCGGCTACCCAGGTCTGGGACCTCCTGCATGAGTAATAAAGTGGTTCCTGACCTCACCCTTCCTGAAGCACCGCTTGTTTCTTCCTCTGCCTGGGTAAAAGGCCAGAATTTCTACAACACTCCCTCCCCGCACGCTCCCCCCCCCTCCCCGCCCCCAACCCCACCACCCACCCCCACACTCCCCTTCCAGAGGAAGCCCAGGCTTGGCCAAACCGGCAAACCCAGCCCCGAAGGAAAGGGTGGACTCGCCGGTCCCAGAAAAGCCAAGACGGCGGGACCGGTCTCCTCGTCGATAGACCACCGCCACAAAATCCACAAACAGCATGACAGCCCTGGATGCCCCCACCCAGCCTTGGGCAAGAAAGAGACTTGGTGAAAAGGGCAAAGAAGCTGGAGGGTGGGGGGGGGGAGGAGAGGAAAGGGGAGGGGAAGGGAGAGGAGGGAAGAGGACGAAGAAGCACTTCACCAAAGGGCGAAATGTTTTCCAGAGGCTAACTCTATGGGAAGATCCTCCTCAAAGGTCCTCTAATTGACATTTGACGCACAGGCACACACCGCATGAGCTAACAGGTGCTCCTGCCAGGGCCACGGGTGGTGAAGAAAACCCATGGTTATTGGGCCTCCCTGGTGGCACAAGGGGTTAAGGCACAACCTACTACGAAACTATCCGCAGCCACTGCAGCACGAGTTCGATCCAGCCGGGGAGCAACCCACAGGGCGCAGCAGACCTCTCTCTCTCTCTCTCTCTCTCTCTCTCTCTCTCTCTCTCTCTCTCTCTCTCTCTCTCTCTCTCTCGACTCGCCCGCTGCTCCCCTCAGCGGTGTATTTCAGTCCATCTGCCTGTTCTCTTCCCCCCCCCTCCCCCCAGCGCTCTCTGTCTCTGGTGAACCCTCTCACCCTCCACACCTCTGGCCTGTACCCTGGTTCTTGTATAAAAATAAATCTTTAAAAAAAAAAAAAAGAAAGAAAGAAAGGAAGGAAGGAAGGAAGGAAGGAAGGAAGGAAGGAAGGAAGGAAGGAAGGAAGGAAGGAAGGAAGGAAGGAAGAAAGGAAAGAATAGAATCACGGGCACGGGGAGACCTCGCTGGTGGCATAAGGGTATCAGACGACACCTATGAAGCTGTCCGCAGCTGCTGCAGCACGAGTTGGATCCCCCCAGCCAGGGAGCTACCCACATGGTGCAGCAGACCTCTCCTTGTCTCACATGCTGCTTCCCTCGGCAATGTATTTCAGTATATCTGTTGTTTTTGTTTCCCACTCTTGTTTCTGGTGGACCCTCTCACCCCCCCACACCTCTGGCCTGTACCCCAGTTCCTGTATGCATAAATAATATGTTGTTGTGGTTTTTTTTTTTAATTTTTTAAAGATGTATTTATTTATTTATTTGTTTGTTTGTTTATTTATTTATTTATTTATTTATTTATACAAGCACTGGGTACAGTCAGAAGCGTGGGAGGGTGAGAGAATTCACCAGAGCCAGAGCAGGGAACAGAACAAGCAGAATGACGAAGTACACTGCTGAGGGGAGCAGCGGGCGCTGCAGGAGAGGTCTGCGCGCCATGTGGGCCCTTCACCTGGTGGCCGGGGATCGAACCGGTGCTGCAGAGGCTGTGGGCAGCTTCGCAACCCAGCGCTCAACCGCTGCGCCACCGGGGAGGTCCTACTTATTTATTTTTAAGATTTATTTATTTATACAAGCACTGGGTACAGTCAGAAGCGCGGGAGGGTAAGAGAATTCACCAGAGCCCGAGCGGGGTACAGAACAGGCAGACCGAGCAAGGAATACACTGCTGAGGGGAGCAGCGGGCGCTGCAGGAGAGGTCTGCGCGCCAGCCATGTGGGGCCCTCGCCCGGCAGCCGGGGATCGAACCGGTGCTGCAGAAGCTGCGGGCAGCTTCACAGCCCAGCGCTCAACCGCCGCGCCACCAGGGGAGGGCCAATAATCAGTTTTTTAAAAAAAGGAATCACAGGGGAAATTTCTTCCAAATATTTAGGACTGAAAGCTTTAGAAAAGAAGGAACAAACAGCAACGGAAGAGAACATGTGCTTAATTTGACACTCACTCAGAATAGTTTCATTTTGTATGTTTCTGGGCAATCTCTGTGATATCACAACCATGCCAATCATCCATCTCATCTCCCAAATACCAAAAATAGTCCTCATAACTATGGGATTTTCTCTCACAAAGACAGTGCTGTACATGAACTTGCCATGAAGAAAGGTGTGAACGACATAAATGACTCTCGCACCTCAATGTGCCTACATGTCAACTTTGGGGCCCCATGAAATCACAGGTACACGAGTGTATGTTCTTTGCACACCATTCAACATAATCAAGACAGAGTCATTCCAAATACCCCCACAACAACACACGAGTGGACAGAGACTTGTGATATATATACATGGTCAATGAAATCCTGCTCAGATAGAAGAAAAAATGATCTTATACTCTTTGGAACAACATGGAAGGAATTTGTAGGGCTGACGGTGAGTTTAGTCAGAAGGCAAAAGAAAATAATCAAATGTTTTCTCTCATATGTGCAACCAACCGTAAACAGACAAATGCAAAGATGTAACAAATCACGGCAAAACCAACAAACTAAGGAAGAGTGGTTCTCAGACGGGGAGAGCATCAATTTGACAGCGAGACGAGATGACCTTACAACCTTTGGGGAGAAGCAAGGTTAGACTCATAAATGCACAAGTGAAGATATATCCTTTATATATCTATATATATATATATACAGATATAGATATATCTGTAGACAGACAGCTAGCTAGCTAGATACGCACGCATGCGCGCGCACACACACACATTTATCAAGCACTGGGTACAGTCAGAAGCGCGGGAGGGCTGGAGAATTCACCAGAGCCAGAGCGGGGTACAGAACAGGCAGACCGATCTCTTTAAAAAAAAAAAAAAAAAAAGTGGTCTTTGAAGGATTGTGGAGGTGATGGGGTTGGAACAAGTCTGCTAGACTTGACAGCCTGAAGGGCACAGAGAACATAAGGATGGCAGTCCCTGGGTACCCTTGTGTTCAGCAAAGCCCTGAGAAGCAGGTGGGTCTTCTGTGGCTATGGACACAGATGTCACAGCCATCGGTCATCAAAATCTCATCAAGAGAGCTAGGGAGATTATGGAGAAAATGGAAAGGAGGGGAGGATGGGAGTGAGGGATGGCAGAAAGTTCTGGCAATGACAAAATAAAAGATGAAGGACAGAGGGGGAGGAGTGATACGGTGGGCTGAGCCCAGCTGTCACACCACTGCAATCCACAGTGAACACACCCAGCACCTATCCCCGAACTGGTGGGCCCCGGAAGCTGCATGGGAATAAACAGCCTGTGTCTGGACTATCCCAGACTGACGCCCACCTGAAGGATGTGAGTGTGGAAATTTAAGTGACTTATTACATCAGTGGGATCAACTCTCGATTTCACAATTAAAAATCAAGAGTCAATTCTATTTGTACATTGGGTTGTCATTACCCCATTGACAAGTTTTTTTGCGCCATTGACAGTGGAGTAGACTTTATTTTAAAGGCTTGTGATTTAAATACTACTGTCTCCGTAGCTCTGGGAGGTAGGAAATGTGGTCAAAACCAAGGTTCATGTATAAGCACAGGAACGGAAGGCTCATAAAGGGGTGTGTGTGGTCAGGGACCGGGACGAGTTAGGAGAATGGCCATAAGAGTTGACTTAGGGTTATTGGTCTTATGCCCACCCTCTGATCCACAGAACAACACCTGACTGCACACTGTTTTTCACACATAAAATTCTAGCTTCATTCTCCTCCCTGGCCTAGTTATTCCTTTCATGAACACCACAAGAAACTGAGATACTAGAAATAAATGACCAGGGCCTCCTCCCCTGGTGGCGCAGCGGTTGAGCACTGGGCTGCAAAGCTGCCCACAGCCTCTGCAGCGCCGGTTCAATTCCTGGCCACCAGCAAGGGTCCCACATGGCGCGCAGACCTCTCCTGCCGCCCGCTGCTCCCCTCAGCAGTGTACTTCGTCAGTCTGCCTCTTCTGCTCCCCGCTCTGGCTCTGGCGAATTCTCCCACCCTCCCGTGCTTCTGACTGTACCCAGTGCTTGTATAAATAAATAAATAAATAAATAAATAAATAAATAAATAAATATTTTAAAAAATTAAAATAAAAATAAATGACCAAATGACTTTTTAAATGATGTTTACAAAGGTAACACATTTATCAATCTATGTAAACCAAATTATTCTTATATTATTTTTAAAGGCTTATTTATTTATTTATTTGTTTGTTTGTTTTTGTTTATGCAAGAACCAGGGTAAGGGTACAGGCCAGATGCTACCCACATGGTGCAGCAGACCTCTCCTTGTCTCACATGCTGCTTCCCTCGGCAATGTATTTCAGTACATCTGTTGTTTTGTTTCCCACTCTGTTTCTGGTGGGCCCTCTCACCCCCCACCCCACACCTCTCGCCTGTACCCCAGTTCGAAAACACATGGTTATTGAGGGTTTCCTTGGTGGCACCCAACGTGGGAGGCAGGGCTGGGGGTGAGGGGGTGGGGGGAGTGTTTTATATCATTTCATTAAGGGAAGACTTGGTCTGGGCACCTAGCTCAGCTAAACAACGCTGGGAGATGCAAATTAGTTTAAGAAGAGGGGGCGGGGGAACCAATGGGGTTGCCATGGGAACCTGGCCATCAATAGGGGCTAGCAAGAATTTCCGGAAATGCAAAACAGAGCAGTCTCCCATCTCACCCGCTGCTTCCCTTAGCAGTGTATTTCAATTAGTCCTCCTTTTCTGTTCTTCACTCTTTTCTGGTGAATTCCTTCACCACCACCCACGCCCCCCCGCCCACACACACACCTCTTGCCTGCACCCCAGCTCTTGTATGTGTAAATAAATAAATTTAATCCCGAGAGACTGCGAGAGATCCGGATTGGAGCCCCCCTCCCCCATCGCGGCTGCCGCCGCCGCCGCCGCCGCCGCCGCCGCCGCCGCCGCCGCCGCCGCCACCACCACCACCACCACCTGGCTATCAGGCTCATGATCATGCATGCCCTTAGGGTGTGTTTTCATCTATCCAAGAGCCGTCCTGATTTCCCGCTTTGCCCAGCTGGATGATAATCTTGTGGGATCAGTGCAGTCTTGGTGAAGCGCATCATAAACAGTTACATAAATAAACCAGCAGAGCCCATCTGCTGGGAGGAAACCTGAAAGCCCTCAGAACATTCCTCACAATAAAAGTGCCTTTGGTTTATGCCAGGAGGTTGGGCGGGGTTGGGTGGGTTTGGGTGGATGGCTGGCTGGCTGGCCTGGAGTCGCTTAGACTCACAATGGGATTTAGAGTGCGCGCGTGCGTGCGCGCGCGTGCGTGTGTGTGTGTGTGTGTGTGTGTGTGTGTGTGTGTGTGTGTTTGGGGGGAGGGGTCCTTGTTCCATGACACCATCTGTTTCAACCGCCAGGAAGTAAGCCTCCTGGGATTTCGGTGGAGTGACCCATCAAGCTCCAAAGAGGGGCCTCCCCTGGTGGCGCAGCGGTTGAGCGCTGGGTTTTGCGAGGCTGCCTAAAGCCTCTGCAGTGCCAGTTCGATTCCCTGGCCACTGGCGAGGGTCCCACAAAAAAAAAAAAAAAAAAAAAAGCTCCAAAGAGGAGAGAGACAGACAGGACAGACACACACACACACACACACACACACACACACACACACGCACGCACGCACGCACACACGCGCACACACGCACGCACACACACGCACGCACACACATATAGACACGCGCTGAATACTAAAAGACTCACGTTAAAACGGCCACATCGGGCCTCCATGGTGGCGCAAGGGGTTAAGACGCAACCTATGAAGCAATCCACAGCCACTGCAGCACGAGTTCGATCCCCGGCCAAGGAGCTACCCACATGGTGCAGCAGACCTCTCCTGTCTCGCCCGCTGCTCCCCTCAGCAGTGTACTTCAGTCCATCTGCCTGCTCTGTTCCCCACTCTGTCTCTGGTGAATCCTATCACCACCCTTACCCCCACCCCCACCTTTCTGGCCTGTACCCCAGTTCTTGTATGCATAAATGAATATTAAAAAAATAAATAAAATGGCCACATCCCCTAATGCCATTTACAGATTCGATGCGCTGCCTCTTCCAGATCC
This sequence comes from Talpa occidentalis, assembly GCF_014898055.3. Classification (NCBI taxonomy): domain Eukaryota; kingdom Metazoa; phylum Chordata; class Mammalia; order Eulipotyphla; family Talpidae; genus Talpa; species Talpa occidentalis. The sequence continues at coordinate 32,999 of NW_023605106.1, read as the reverse complement.
CCGTGAGATTTTAAAGATATATTCTGAGGCAGGGATACTGGTGTTATTTTTAAAGCCGAGATACTGTATTTGTGGCTCAGCTGAAGTCGAACCCCAAGCCATGATCATGGAGGATAAGACTAGAAAGTTTGGGGAAGGAGGTGATACTGGAATTGTCAGGCCTAGTCTCCCAGCCAGGAACAGATCCCAGGCTGCAGGTGCAGCGCCAAGTCCCAGCCACCAGACCACCACGGGTTGGTGTGTCATGAAGCCGCAGCAGGACCTTCGCAGACGCTCAGGCAAGCAAGCGAGAAGAGGCAGGTTTGTTTAGAGAAAGAAAAAGTTTGTTGAGGAGAAAAAGAACAGAAATGAAGTGGGACTCCCAGGCCATGAAACCAGGCCAGGGAGGGGCAAGGAAGCCAAAGTGGAGTCGTGTCTCAGGGAATATATACCTTCTTTCCCTCATTATTCTAAAGCTCCACCAGTCTCTTCGTGATTGGTTAGCTCTAGGCTTTCTCACTTAACCTGCTACTGAGCGGGGGGATCTTTACCTTCCTTATCTAACAGGTGTGTCCCTCCCCATTTGTTGCATCTTCCCCCTTGTTTGATAGATTTATCTTTATGGCCCAGCCTCCCAGATGAGCACCCCTGCATTTTAGGGAAGAGAAAGTTCAACATCAGCTATTGAAGAAAAACAGGCTGGTGCCCACCAGTCTCGGTGCTGACCCCTTCTCATCCTCCCCCTTGCATAAATATCCCTGCACTCTGACAAAGGGGAGGACGGTGGTCTTCCAGACATGAGTCTGCTGCCCTCCTAATTTGTCCATAAATTAAACCACTCTCCATTTCCCCAAACTCCACCTCCCTTTATCACCTGGGGGAAACCAAGGCCAGCGTTCACAATGTTGTCCTTGGTCCTGGGATGTTTATTATTCCCAGTGGAATTAGGTACATTCCTCTAGTTGTCCTTATCTCTGAAGCCTTCCTAAACTCTTCAGAGGTCCCCTCCTGCAAAACTGCCTAATGACCCTAACTTGCCCTATGTCTCAGAGGCATCACAAGGCCCAGAAGCTGGAGGTAGGGGTAGGAATGATGAACACATTGTCGTCAAACAATGTGGAGGGGAAGCACAGACCAGGTGGGGACAGGGAGATGGAGAGGGCCATTGTTAAACAATCACCGGCCCTTCCCCATCGACCCGGTCCGGCCCGGCCTCATATAGAGGGAAAAATGCTTAGGTGCCAGCCAGCCCTAGAGAGAATGAACTTCACAGCAGTTAACAGTCCCACAAAGAAATGAACCTCTCCGCGAGGCGATGAAGACTTCTTTGTCAGTGCCTTCTCTGCACCGGCAAGGTGCCACAGTGGCTGTACTGCCTGCCTGTCCCACCTGCCTGCGACCGACTGACCGACCGACCGACCGACCCACCCACCCACCCACCCACCGACCCGCCAACCGGCTGATTATGCAGGTGTTTCTCTTCACCGGCCTGATCCCTTCATGCCTCCCTGCCTCCCTCCCACTCTTGGCAAAGCAGCACAAGCAATACTGCCCACCTGTGACTAGGCAGGCCTCTCTTTTAAACCAACCCGTCCCTTACAGGGGCAGCTCTCTCTGCCACTTGTGCCTGTGCGAGCATCCCTAACTTCCCTTCCCTTTTTTTACCATGAACCTGCCCCCTTGGGATAGAACCAAAAGGCCTCTGTCTGGTGGGGACCCTCACCGCTTATCGCTGAAAGGGAAGGCCCGAGGAAACTTTCCTCACAGGCCCCCCTCCCCCCCCCCCCAACACCCAACACCTCCTCTTCAAACCAACATCAAGCCCACCAACTGCCAGGCTGCCTATACCGGTCGTTTGTGATGTTGCAGGCGCCACTCCTTGTCTTTCTTTTTAAAAAAAAATAACCACCCTTTGTTTCCAGTTTCGAGATGGTCGCTTAAACTGTTTAATTTTTTCCATCTCTCCCTCTCTCTCTTCGTTTTTTTTCCCCAAAAGTCCGGATGTGACGTATTAAAGGACCCGACGGAAATAGAACTGAAGGCATTCTAAAATGGCAAACTGTACAGTGAAGGATGCGCACAGCATCCACGGCACCAACCCTCAATATCTGGTGGAGAAGATCATTCGAGCGCGAATCTATGAGTCCAAATACTGGAAAGAAGAGTGCTTTGGACTTACAGCTGAACTTGCAGTAGATAAAGCCATGGAGTTAAGGTTTGTGGGTGGCGTCTATGGTGGCAACATAAAGCCAACTCCCTTTCTATGTTTGACCTTGAAGATGCTTCAGATTCAACCAGAGAAGGACATCATTGTACAGTTTATCAAAAATGAAGACTTCAAGTATGTCCGCATGGTGGGAGCACTTTACATGAGGCTGACAGGCACTGCAACTGACTGCTACAAGTACTTGGAGCCTCTGTATAATGACTACAGAAAAATCAAGATCCAGAAACCCAACGGAGAATTTGAACTGATGCATGTAGATGAGTTTATTGATGAACTGCTGCACAGTGAGAGAGAGTCTGTGACATCGTTCTCCCACGGCTGCAGAAACGCGATGTACTAGAGGAAGCTGAGCAATGGGAACCATCACCAGATCACTGCCGCAGGAGCCACCGAGACGTAGACAAACCCTGGCGCTCTCCCACACTGCGCTATAGGAGGAGTAGGAGCCAGTCTCCAAGAAGGCAGAGTCGGTCTCCCAAAAGGAGGAGACCCTCCCCTCGCCAAGAAAGGCATCAGAGCAGAAGTCCAAGAGGACATCGCAGTTGGTCCCGAGATAGACGGCACAGATCCCGTTCCAAATCACCAGGTCATCATCGCAGTCACAGATGCAGGAGCCACTCAAAGTCTCCCGTAAGATCGAAGAAAAGCCACAAGAAGAGCCAGAGAAGGAATGAATAATGGACTAAGTCTGGTTTTAGTCCAAAAGGCTTATGGATGAAGGCGTCTGTGTGACGGGATTAAGAACTACTTCCGGGGCCTCCCCGGCGGCGCAGCGGTTGAGCGCTGGGTTGCAAAGCTGCCCGCAGCTTCTGCAGCGCCGGCCGGTTTGATCCCCGGGCGGGCGAGGGACCCGCATGGCGCGCAGACCTCTCCTGCCGCCCGCTGCTCCCCTCAGCAGTGTACTTCGTCAGTCTGTTACCGAATGCCGGCCTCAGTTTCCCTCAGCCAATAAAAGGAAACCGAGTTTGAGGAAAAGGAAAGCGGTTTTATTGGTCGACAAATGAGGAGGGCTGCAGACTCATGTCCAAAAGACCGCCGTCCTGCCCTTTGGCAGTGGGCAGGGGTATTTATACTAGGGGGAGAGGGGCAGGGGTTCGCGAAGGGGAGGAGGAAGAGGTCCACACGGAGACAGGTGGGCGCCAGCTCAACACGGAGATGGATGGGTACCAGCTGGTTTTCATCAAAGGGAGGGGGAAAGTGTCAGCACAGAGATGGGGAAGGAGTCTTCAGAGGCCCATGGGTGTCAACTCATTCATTAAGGGAAGGGGAAGGTGTCTGCACGGAAACCGGTGAGCGCCAGCTTGTTTTTCTTCTCAAAGGGCAGGGGGGAGCTGCAACAAATGGGAAAGACAAGCTGTTAGTCCTCTTAATGCTAGATAAGGGGGAATTGCAAGAAATGGGGAAAGGACAAACTTGTTAACTGTATCAAGTCTGCCTGCTCTGCTCTGCCCTCTGGCTCTGGTGAATTCTCTCACCCTCCCGCACTTCTGACTGTACCCAGTGCTTGTATAAACAAATAAAAAATTAAAAAAAAAAAAAAAGTAGGGGGGGCGGGGAAGTTCCCCACGAAATAGTCATGATGATCCATTTCAGGGATGAAGAGTCAATCGAAAAGCTGTGACCGCATAAAGATCTTCTAGAAGTTATTTTCACGTCATTCAAAAGAGAGGTCAGTGAGGAATTGGCCTATCTGCCAGTAAGGGGGTGCTTCTTAAAGAGGGCTTCCGGGGCCTCCTCGGTGACGCAAGGGTTTAAGAAGGAACCTATGAAGCTATCCACCCACCGCCACTGCTGCCCGAGTTCGATCCCCAGCAGACCTCTCGTGACTTGCCCGCTGCTCCTTTCAGCAGTGTATTTCCATCAATCTGCCTGTTCTGTTCCCCACTCTGTCTCCTGTGAATCCTCTCACCTCCCATGCCTCTGGCCTGTACCCCAGTTCTTGTATGCATAAATAAATAAATCTTTTAAAAAAGAAAAACAAACAAACAAAAACTACAGACCCCGCATGGAGGCGCTGTGTGAGGACCAGCAAGACTTCTTACCAAACCTAACTGAAAGGTCTGGCAGGGACCAGAGTTGCTAGGGTGAAGAAGCATCTGGTAGGAAGCCCACCTAAGGACGAGAATGCTGCTGATAAATCTCGTCGTCCTCCTCCTCCTCGTCTTTCCCTGCCGAACCTTTCACTAACTTGGCCTTCAACCCCTCTGCTGACTCAGAAGCTGCAGCACCCGACCCCCCACCAATGTGTTTCCAAATGGAACCAGGATGTTATTTTCTCCTACCCCGCAACAATGGGCTCATCTTTTCCAATTTCCCAAAGGAAGGAAGATGGGGTCGCTGGCCTCCAGACCTCCCCCCCCCCCCCCGCCCCCATAGGCAGGTGACCTCAGCCTGAGATAATTCCCTCTTTCATGACCTTGACGTCTGTCATGCAATCATCCCAGACCCAGTAGAGTCACTGTCACTTCTCGCAGAGGACAGGAGAATCGTGGAACTCTCGGCATATTTTTGCAGTCCTTCAATGCTGAGACAGGCGTGCGGGCGGGCGGGCAGGCAGAGCCAGAGAGACTCCAACTCTGAGAGAGGCAGAACTAGCCCCCTTTCCACCGGTCAGGTGCCCATAGTTCCTGAGTCGTTGAATAAATGCATCTCCGTCTTTAAAATAAACTCGCTTGTATTTTTTTTTTTTAAGATTTATTGATTCATTGATTGATTTATGCATACAAGAGCTGGGGTACGGGCCAGAGATGGGGGGCGGAGGGGAAGGTGAGAGGATTCACCGGAGACAGAGTGGGGAGCAGAACAGGCAGACGGACTGAAACACACTGCTGTAGGGGGGGGGGCGGGGGGAGCAGGGGGCAAGACAGGAGGAGAGGTCTGCCTCGCCATGTGGGGGGGGGGGGATGGAGAACTTGTGCTGCAGAGGCTGTGGACTGCTGCATGGTGTGGTGCTTAACCCCTTGCGCCACCAGGGAGTCCCAAACTCCCTTGCATTTTTGCGATTTTTTTCACTTCGCTACCTTAAAGGTTTTTGTTGTCGTTCTCTCATCGCCAGGTCCTAATTCCTGAAGATAATCACGTTCATTAAAACGGCTGCGGATGAAACCTATCATGCAAGATTGAGGGAGGGGAGGGGCGGGGCGGGGCGGGGAGAGGCGCCGGAGAGGATTACTCACCCATGTTAACCTTGCTACTAGATCCCTAGAGCCTTGCTACTCAAAGGAATGGACAGAGGATTCACTTGGCGTGGGGGAGGGGGTGGTCCTGTGAAAATGCAGATTGCGTGGCAGCAAAGCCCAACGTTGTGCCTGACTCAGGAACACACCCCCAACCCCCCAGCACCTTAGGAGGAACAGTAGACTCTCTGGGGGAGGGGGACGAACGGGGAGGTGTGGGCCCCACCGGGGGGGAGCGTTTCCCATTCAAATGTAGAGCGCGCTCCTCCCTCGCCTCCGGAGAAAGGCGGAGCTTTGACCTAGGTAGGCCTGAGCTGGCGTCTCCTCCCAGGCCACCGCCCTCCCCGGCTCCAGTGCCAACCCCCCACCCTCGAGTCCCCCTCGCTGGGTGGGTGGGGGTGGGGGGAGGGTGTACGGTCCTCAGCTTCCGCAGGCCAGGCGGCAGCGGCGTCGGGCGAGGGCCGGCGATCTGTGCAATTCTCTTCAACCGTGAAACAACAGAAAAAAAAAAACCAAAGTGTCCGCTCTTTGGCACTCTGCCCTGGTGGCAGGTCTTCTTTCGGTAATCACCACTCGCCTTCCCATGCTCTTCTAGAGAGTGCTCTCCATCTCTGCTCCCTGGCCTGAGCCCACCCGCTTCCCACGGGAAAGGCTGGGTGTCCTGCAAACATTGCAGGCCGGCTAGGTTCATTGTCAGTTCTCGCAGAGGAAGGAATTGTGGCGCCTCTGGCATATTTTTGCATTCCTTCCTTTCATGCTGAGACGGGGGTGGGGGTGGGGGGCCCTACAGGCAGGTGGGCAGGCAGAGCCAGAGGGACTCCAATGCTGAGAGAGGCAGGACAGCGCTTCCACTGCCCAAGGCCCCTTCACACCGTGAAGAGCCCATAGCCGCACAGCCGATACTTTGTTGCAAACCTGTTGCTTGCTAGATGCCCAAATGTTGGAAAACATAGCGTTGCAACGTACGGGCTGTCTGTTGTGTGGAAGGCGAAAAGTAGCCTGATTTACTCATTTTCCTTACACTGGGTGTCATGGGCACAGAGTTCCCCCCAACCCAGTCTCCCCAAGGACAGGTCAGAGCCCCCCCCAACCCCCACCCCCGCCCCTAATTTGGTGGGCGGGGTAGGAAACACATGTGCTCACACAGGATTCCTGTAAAAAAGGATGGGGACAGGTGGCAGGATGCTAGGCGCCGCCTGGAGGAGTCTGAAGTGAGCTCCACCGCGCGGACACCCAGTTTGTGGAAAACTGTAAAATAAGAATCCCTCTGAGAGGTTTCACCTGCCTGGCAGTTTCTTTTTTCTTTAAGATTTGTTGTTGGGCCTCCCTGGTGGCGCAGCGGTTGAGCGTTGGGTTGTGTAGCTGCCCGCAGCCTCTGCAGCGCCGGTTCGATCCCCGGCTGCTCCCAGGCCACCGGAGGAGGGTCCCACATGGCGCACAGACCTCTCCTGCCGCCCGCTGCTCCCCTCAGCAGTGTACTTTGGTGCTTCTGCCTGCTGTGCTCCCCGCTCTGGCTCTGGTGAATTCTCTCACCCTCCCGCACTTCTGACTGTACCCAGTGCTTGTATAAATAAATAAATAAATCTTTAAAAAAAAAAAAAAAAGATTTGTTGTTATTTGGGGTCTCCCTGGTGGAGCAAGGGCTTAAGACGCAACCTATGAAGCTGTGCGCAGCCACTGCAGCATGCGTTCCATTTCCCGGCCGGCCAGGGAGGTGACCCGCATGGCGCAGCAGACCTCTGCTGACTCGCCTGCTGCTCCCCTCATGTAGGGTAAGGTAAGAAGTATCAGGGTTTTCTGCCCTCCCGCCATTAGGATAGAGGATGGAACCCTGTGGTCCCGAATGCATGCCTGATGGCGGGCACCTGGAATAGGGTCTGGGCCTATGTAGATGGGATTCACCCGGGCTGAGACTGGGCTTTCAGGGGCGGCGGCGCGGGGACGTCAGCAGAAGCCGAGCGAAGAGAAGCAGAGAAGCAGAAGCAGAACCACGCGAGAGCAGAAGCCGAGAGAAGGCCGGAGAGCCCAGATAGAGTGAAGACTTGCTGGGGGGGGGGGGGGGGTGGGGGCCCTCCCCGGTGGTGCAGCGGTTGAGCGCTGGGCTGCGAAGCTGCCCGCAGCCTCCGAGGCACCAGTTCGATCCCCGGCTGCTCCCCGGCCACCGAGGAGGGTCCCACATGGCGCGCAGACCTCCCCCGCCGCCCGCTGCTCCCCTCAGCAGTGTACCTTGGTCCTTCTGCCTGCTCTGCTCCCTGCTCTGGCTCTGGTGAATTCTCTCACCCTCCCGTGCTTCTGACTGTACCCAGTGCGTGTATAAATAAAAATAAAGTAAATAAATCTTAAAAAAAAAAAAAAAGACTTCCTGGGGGGCTGGGAGGCCTCCCAGCGCCCCCCAGCACCCTTGCCTGCCGTGCACCTGGTCAATCCAAATAAAAGCCTGCAAAAGTCACCGAGGGCTCCAGGACTCTGACTCCTCCTTTACCGTGTCTGCATGGGATCACAGAAAACCTGCCCTGTGCCCATTCCTGCCCTTACACCTCAGCAGTGTATTTCAGTCCATCTGCCTGTTCTCTTTTCCCACTCTGTCTCTGGTGAATCCTCTCACCCGCCCCCCCCCCCAGCATCTCTGGCTTGCACCCCAGTTCTTGTATGCATGCATGCATGCATACATACATGCATACATACATCTTTAGGAAAAAGATTTGGTGTTATTTATTTACGCATACAAGAGCTGGGGTGTAGGCCAGAGGGGTGGGGCGGGGCAGGGGCGTGGGGCGGGCGTGTGTGTGGAGGTGGTGGTGGTGGTGGTGGTGGTGGTGGTGGTGGTGGTGGTGAGAGTGGGGGAGCAGAACGGGCAGGATTGACTGACTGAAAGACGCTTGTTGGGTAAATGAACAAGCGTCAGGCTTTTCTGCCCTCCCGCCATTAGGACTGATGATGGATCTGCGGCCCTGAAGGCATGCCTGATGGCTGGCACCTGGAGTAGGGTGTGGGGGCATACATAAGTGGGTACACCTGGGCTGAGACTGGGCTTAGAAGGGCGTTGTCACGGGGACACTAAGGGAACGAAAGAGAAGAAAGGAAGAGCAGAGGCCACCAGAGAAGGCCGGACAGCAGCCCAGAAACAGTGAAGACTCGCTGGGGGCTGGGAGACCAGCCAGCCTCCCGCCCGCGTGCAACCCTTCCCCCCTCCCCCCCTTCCCCTTACCTGCCGTGTACCTGGTAAATTCAATAAAAGCCTGGAAAAGCCACCGAGGGCTCCAGGACTCCTCCTTCACCCATCTGCTCGAATCATAGAGATCCTGCACCGTAACTTCCTGCCTGTGCAACGCTGCTGAGGGGAGGAGCAGCAGCAGCAGCAGCAGCAGCAGCAGCAGCAGCAGCAGCAGCAGCAGCAGGAGAGACAGGAGAGGTCCACTGTGCCATGCAGCCATGTGGGTCAGCTCCCTGGCCGGGGATCGAACTCGTGCTGCCATGGGTGCCGATAGCTTGATAGCTTCGTAGTGGTGAAACGTAAGCCCCTGTGCCACCAGGGAGGCCCTCACCTGGTGGTTTCTGTAGCTTCCGTTCCTTTCCGTTCCCATTCCCCTTAGCAGCAGCTCTCACCCTTTTGGACCCAAGACACAAATGAGAGGCAGAAAAGTGAGGTCTGCTAGATAGACCCAGCCAGGGAGACCACTCACCTATCTTGCCTGCCAGCCAGGACCGAACTGACTACCCCTGCTCCCAGCCCCCCATACACCCTGTGGCTTTTAGTCTGGCCAAGCCAAGCTTAAGGGAGCTCTTATGATAGGAGGTGGGGTGGGGGTGGTGATGGAGCTGTTCTCATGGGGTCAGTCAACCGCAGGATCTACCGCCTCAGGCCTCGTCCTATGGCATGATCTGTGGCATCCGGTGTTGGTCGAAAAGCCGTTTTCCTTTCCTTTTGGTGGGGGTGTTGCGGGTGGGGGAGGTACGTGTGCATGCATACAGATGATTCAAGGGACCGACCTACCTACCTACCTACCTACCTACCTACCTACCTACCTGTTAATGCGGTGCCACAAAGCGTAGGGGGTAAAATCGGGGGAAGGGGAAAGTGATCACGTTCAACAAGATGGCAGACAGGTTGATTATTTATCCGTAAAATGGTTAACTCACGTGCGGACTTTGAGGTGGAAATACTTTATTCAAAATTTCACAGTGCTAGGGCCTCCCTGGTGGCACAGGGTTAGTTAAAGATACAGCGCTGGACCTCCCTGGTGGCCCAAGGGGTGAAGCACAGCACTGTGAAGCTGGCTACCTGCCGCCTCTGGAACACGATTTTCCAGGCGGCTAACCTAGATGGTGCAGCAGACCTTTTCCTGTCTCACCCGCAGCTCCCCTCAGCAGCATATTTTCAGTCAGTCAGTCAGTCAGTCAGTCGGTCGGTCAGTCAGCCTGTTCTGTTCCCCACTCTGTCTCCGGTGAATGCTCTCACCCTCCCCCGCATCTCTGGCCTGTACCCCAGTTCCTGCATGCGTGCATAAATAAATCTTAAAAAAAAAAAAAAAAAAAAAAGCAAGGGGCCTCCCTGGTGGCGCAGGCGGTTGCGCGCAGCGCTGTGAAGCTGCAGCCTCTGCAGTGACGGTTTGACCCCTGCCGCCGGTCTCGGTCTCGGAGCAACCCACATGGCAAGCCGACCTCTCCTATCTCGCCCGCCGCTCCCCTCAGCAGTGCGTTTCGTCACTCTGCCTGTTCTGTTCCCCGCTCTATCTCCGGTGAATACACACACACACACACACACACACACACACACACACACACACACACACAGCCCCACCCACCGCGCATCTGGCTGCTGGCCTGTACGCCGGCTCTTGCATAAATAAAATGAACCTTAAAAAAGAATACATAGGGCCTCCCCGGTGGCGCAGCGGTTGAGCGCTGGGTTGCAAAGCTGCCGGCGACCTCTGCGGCGCCGGTTCGATCCCCGGCTGCTCCCCGGCCACCGGAGGAGGGTCCCACATGGCGCGCAGACCTCTCCTGCCGCCCGCTGCTCCCCTCAGCAGTGTACTTCAGTCCTTCTGCCTGCTCTGCTCCCTGCTCTGGCTCTGGTGAATTCTCTCACCCTCCCGCGCTTCTGACTGTACCCAGTGCATGTATAAACAAAAACGAACGAACAAACAAACAAACAAATAAATAAATAAAAAAAACATGCCTCTATAAAAAAAAAAAAAAAAAGAATACATAAGTAAGTAAGTAAGTAAGTAAGTAAGTAAAATATCTTTACCAAAAGAAAAAAACAAAAAACTAAAAACAGAACCGTACCGTGCCAGTGCCATTTCCTTGTTCCTCAACTGTGCCACCTGGAGTGGTGGGTTCTTAGAAAACCCAGATGCAGATGCAGTGGGGGTGGGGGCAGGCAGGGAAGGGTTTCAGCTCATGTGACTAGGAAGCATCTGTGGGAATGCTAGCTAGCACAGCACAAAGGTGAATGGTCCAGATATCCCACAAACCCCCCGCCCCCCCCCCCCCCCCCCCCCCCCCCCGCACCAAGATGGAAGGTGAAGACTTTGTTTTGTTTTATTTCATTCTTAAAGATTTATTTGTTTGTTTGCTTGCTTGTTTGTTTAGTTATTTAAGGGGCTCCCTGGTGGCGCCAGGGGTTAAGACTAAAATGCAAACTATGAAGCAATGTGCAGCTGCTGCTGCACGAGTTCAATCCCTGGCCAGGGAGCTACCCACATGAATCCTCTCACCAACCCCCCCCTCCCCCTCCGGCTTGGACCCCAGTTCTTGTTCTTCCCCCCCCCCTTTTTTTTTAAAGATTTATTTATTTTTATATAAAAGCCGGGGTACAGGCCAGAAGCGCGGGACGGTGAGAGGATTCACCGGAGACAGAGCAGGGGACAGAACAGGCAGACTGATGAAATACACTGCTGAAGGTGAGCAGTGGGTGAGACAGGCGAGGTCTGCTTCGCCATGTGGGATGCTCCCTGGCCGGCAGGGGATCGTGCTGCAGAGGCTGTGGATCGCTTCATAGTGCGGTGCTTAACCCCTTCCCTTGTGCCACCAGGCAGGCCCCCATAACACATGTGTGTAATTAAAAGGGTTATTGTGTACATGTAACAAATGCCTCTCTAGTGTAGTTTAAAGGCCAGGGAAGGGCAGAGACCCACCCATTAAAATCGGTGCTTTCTCAGCCGTGTGGAGGTTCCTCGAAGTACTAAAAAGGGAGCTACTGGGGACCACCCTAGTGGCACAAGGGTTTAAGTGGGAACACCATGAAGCAATCCGCAGGCGGCATGGCGCAGCTGACCTTGCCCGTCTCGCCCGCCGCTGCTCCCCTCAGCATTGTCTTTCAGCGCATCCGCCTGTTCTGCTCCCCGCTCTGGCTCTGGTGAATCCCCTCACGTCCTGCGCCTCTGGCCTACCTACACCCCAGTCCGTGTATGCATACAGAAATAACATTTTTAAAAAAAAAGCACATAAAGACAGGAATTCAAAGGGATACCTGCACCCCTATGTTTATTGCAACGCTGTTTACAGTAGGTAAGATATGGAGGCAACGCAAATGCCCAAAAACACATGGCTGAATCAAAAAGAGGTGGTGGTGTAGGTGTACGGACAAAATGGAACACTGCCCAGCAGGCAATCCAAAAAGCTAAGCTCGTGCCATTCGCAGCAACATGGATGGAGCCAGAAGGGATTATGCTCAGTGAAATAAATAAGTCAGAAGGAAAGAGAAAAATTATAGGAGGTGTATAGGGGAACCCAATAAGGCTTGGATTGCGGGGGGGGGGGGGGGGGGGGGAGACAACAATGATTTTAAACAAACAAACAAACAAACAAACATAAAAACCCTAAATCCCAGGCAGTTTTTTTGCAGGTGAGAAGGGGAGGGAGAGGGGTCAACCCAAATCAGGGGAAGGAAGCCCACAGGGGACTATGGCGATGGTGCACGAGTGAATTGACAGTGGGAATTCGATGGGGACTATTACACCTGAGAGGAGAAAGGAAAGGACACAGTGTACAAAAGTGATCAATGATGTAAAATATATAAAAATAAGTAACATCATTTAAAAAAAAAAATCTCTATGAGTAGGCCTTCCCCCGATGGCGCAGGCAACGGTTGAGCACTGCGCTGTGGAGCTGTCTGCAGCCAGCCTCTGCAGCGCCGGTTCGATCCCGGACAAGCCTGGGTGAGGGTCCCACATGGCGCAGCAGACAGACCTCTCCTGTCTCGCCCGCTGCTCCCCTTCAGCAGTGCATTCATTTCGTCATTCTGCCTGTTCTGTTCCCTGCTCTGTCTCCGGTAAATCCTCTCACCCTCCTGCGCATGTGGCCTGTATCCCGGTTCTTGTATGTATGTTGGTTGGTTGGTAGGTAGGTAGGTAGGTAGGTAGGTAGGTAGGTAGGTAGGTAGGTAGGTAGGTATGAAATCAGTCAATCCATCCATCCATCCATCCATCCATCCATCCTGAAAAAAAAAAAAAAAAAAAAAAAAAAAAAAAAAAAACCGCTATGGCTATGAAAGCCAAAATGAACGAACGGAATGAACGGACTGAAAATGAAAATCTGGGCTTTCTTTTTCTCAGTGTTTGGCACAACCCATGAGCTGTTAAGAGACTGACCGGCGGCGGGTGGTCGGCCGGTCGGTCGGTCAGCTGACAGTTTCTGGAAGTGCTGTCATGTTTTCTGTCTCGTTTTCACATACATAGTGGGCACAAAAGGTATCCTACCAGGGCAAGTGATGATGGATCACAGGTGTCAGGGTGAGAAATCAGACACTTTCCAAAAACTACCAAGGAGGCCATCTAATATAATATAAACCCTCTCCCTTCCCCTCTCCTCCCCCTCCCCCGCCCCCTTCCCCTCTGCATGGGAGAAGGGTCCAGATGGGTGGGGAGGCAGGCAGGCAGGCAGGCAGGCACTTTTTCTCTTATGGCCAGAAGTGCAACGTGAGGGTGTCTGATATGATCGTGCTCTTTCTGAAACCAGGAGGGGAGAACACTTCGTCGCCACTGGCGGTAGCGGTGTCGGGTTTTGGGGCTCCTGGATTTGGGAGTTCCTCACCCCTTGACATCAGCATGAGAGGAATTCGCAGCCAAAGGTCTCACAGAAACCGAGATCAACTTTATTTGGAGTTGGAGACAGAATAACATTCGGAACACCCAGCCGGGGGTGGGGGTGGGGGCGGCGTCCGAGAGGGCTGTGCAGAGTCCTTTGGAAGAGCAAGTGCGAAGGAGGATGGATGGGGGGGGGGGGGGGGCGGCCTCCAGTCTCACAACAGGGTTCAGAAACTGCTCACTCCCTGGCTTGGTAGGGTAGGTACAGTGCGCAGGCGCCACACACCAGGGGCCCCTATTTGGCAGCAGTTTCTAAGCCACGCCCCCTCCTCTTCTGTGGGGTATTGCCATGGTGTCAAACAGCCCCGCGGGGGTGGGGTGGGGTGGGGTGGGGTAGGGTGGGTGGGGGTGGGGGTGGGTGGTGGCTGGGGGAAGCGTTTCAGGGTAGTAGTGCCAGTCTGTCTCCTTTAGGGGGAGGAAGTTATCATGTAGATTGATCTGCTTGCCCCTGTGGACCAGACGCCGCCACGCCCTAAGCCCTCCCTCCCTCCACCTTAACTTCGACTCACCGCCGCCATCTATGATATGACCCGCCCCCCCACTCCCCCGGCCCGCGGCCCGCGGCCCACCGCCCCACCGCCCCACCCCCCAATCAGCCTGCCTGCAGGTTGCGAGGTATCTGCCCTTCTCCCCATCCGGGTACGTCAGCTCCAAGTGTTTCCTGGGTGCACTGACCTACCTCTTCACCGTCAATATCTGTTAGTAGCAGTCTGGTCAATGTCCCCACCTTAAAACTCTGAGCGGGGGAACAAGATTAACCGGCTAACATTGTGAGATACCCTGACTTTTTTTCAACTGGCTGGCAGGCGGGCGGGCGGGGAGCACCAGGAATTAAGTCAATGTCAAGTGGAAAGCATATTTCTGGCGATGGAGGCTGAGAGTAGAAAATTGGGGGAAGGGGGCATCACAAGGCCAGAAAATGGCTCACCCAAGGCCAGAAGGTGGAGGTAAGGGTTGGAGTGATGAACACCGACACCATGGTGAAACAAGCTATATCTACGTATGGAAAAGTCAAGTCTCCGGAGGGGAGGCACAGACCAGGTGGGGGCAGGGAGATGGAGGGCCATTGTTGAGCAATCACCGGTGTCCTTCCCAATCAACCCAGTGTAATTTTTTTCCCCCAGTATAGCGGAAAAAAGTCCTTAGGCGCCAGCCCTAGGGAGAATGAAATTCACAGCAGTCAACAGTCCCTGGAAGGAACAAACCTCTCCCAAAGCGATTGTGAATGAATGCCTTCTCTGCCCTGGTAAGGTGCCACAGGCCGCCTGTGACTGACTGAGGGGGGGGAGGGGAGGGGAGGGGAAGGAGGGGGGAGAGAGGGGGGAGGGGGGAGAGGGAGAGAGCGAGAGCGAGAGCGACTAGCAATGCAGGTGTTTCTCTTCACAGGTGGCTCCCTCCACCTCCCCACCCCCCCCCCCCGCCCCCGCCCCCCGCCGATCCCGGGCTTGGCATCACGGCCTGCTTTCCTCCGGGGCCAAGGCGGGGATCGGCCTTTCTCGCGGCGGCGGCGGCGGCGGCGGCGGCGGCGGCGGCGGCGGCGGCGGCGGCGGCCGTGGTCGTTATACCCTCCTGTGTGAGCTGGGAGAAAAGAAAAAGGAAAGGAGTCATTCACAGGCTGTTTGGGGGTGCTCGCCCACATGCTGTGTGCACATGACATATGAGGAGTACTTCCCATACATGTCACAGGCACAGAAAGTAGCATGGGCAGGCCATGTACGCGCTGCCAACTTGGAGCACTGCCTCACTGACACGGTGCGCATCCACGCCACATGCATGAAACATGCTCCACGTGCACACTCCCGGAGAGGACCACAATCTGTCACTCCCGCCCCCCTCCCCCCCCCCCGCGCCCCATCTCGCCCCCCGCCCCGCCCCCGCCCCCCCCGCCCCCGCCAGGCCGCTCCCCTCCCCCCCTTCTTTGGCATCCCAGGCACCTGAAGAAAGCGTACCCTCGGGCCTCCCCGGTGGCACAAGGGGTTGAGTCTCAGCACTACGAAGCTATGGGCAGCCACGGCAGCACAAGTTCC
>NW_023605106.1:0-5000 GCF_014898055.3 Talpa occidentalis | reverse complement strand
CTTCTTTCCATCTGCTTCCCAGTCCTTTCAAGGTCCTTCTTCCCCCACCCGCCACCGCGACGGGGGGGCTTGCACACGGTCCCCATGCCACCGCCACTCACGCTCCTCCTCCCCGAGCAAGCGAGGCGGCCCGACCCCGCCCTGCAACCGCAAACACCACCCACAGGCCGCAGGGCTAAAGCCCGGGACGTGGGGAGCGGGAAACGAGGGAAGCCCGGGCTCTCGGGGCGGGGCGGGGCAGGGCGGGGGGGGCGGTGAACGCACCCCTACCCCCCCCCCACAAACCCGCGCGCGCGCCCTCGGGCAACACGCGCTTGGGACGACGGCCCCAACACAAAGCCACGCGCCACACGGCAGAAAAGCCCAAGGCCCGGCCCGGCGGGACCCTCCCCCGAGCCAGAGGGGGAGGCGCGGGCCGCGGTAAGCAAAGAGCAGGCGCTCAGGGGTGCAACCCCTTTCCCGCACACCGCAGGGAAGGGAAGACACACCCGCCGGGCGGAACACCCTCGACTCCACCAACACACAGGCGGAGGAGTTAAGGGGGCGACTCTGCCACCAGTGGCTACTTGGGCGCAGAAGGGGGAGGGGAGCCAGCCTCCGACGGGGAATCCGGGTACCCCAAAACACGACGTGACTGGACTACCCCTTTCTTTTCCCCCCAGCATTTCGCAAAGATCGCTAGAGAAGGCTTTCTCACCGAGGGCTCGCCGGCCCCACCGACAAGGCAAGGCCCCCTCTCTTTTCTCCTCCTCGGGGGCCGCGGGGAAGCCAAACACCACACGTACCACCCCCGCGGTGTGGCGGGGGGGCACGGTGGGGGGGTCTGCGGTATGGCCAAGGCACAAAAGGCAACTTGAGCGTTCGCGGCCGGGTCCGTGGCCAGTCCCGGGAGAGAGGCTCACAAAGAGCCCCCAAAATCCCAGCACCGCCTAGGCCCCTCCAACGTAGGAGGAGGCGGCGCGCACAACGGCCCGCCACGATCGCTCACACGCCCACGTGCAGGCCCCCCCCCTCCCCCCAAGGCGGGGAAGGGCAAGGGCACAGGACGCGCGCTCGCCAAGCCAATCGGGGACACCCCGGCGACAGCGCGCCAGCCGGGGGCAACGAGGCCACCGCCCCCTACAACAAACTAAGCAGGGAGGCGGTCGTGCCGGCCCCTCGCTTCTAAACCGAGCTCGACCCCCAAAAGAAAAGCAAACAGGCGCCTCCGAAGAAGCACCGAGAGCGGGCGACCCCGAGGGGAGAGGGGGCACAACGCCGGGAGCCGGGCCGACATCGCCACTCGGCCTCCTGCACCTGATAAGGACAACCCGGAGCGCTCCAGGAGCACCGCAAGACGGCCAAGGTGGGACGCGACCGAGCGGACGCGTGCCGAGGCGGGAGAAGCGGCCCCCGCCACCGCGGCGGAGGGGAGGGCCGCCCTCACAACACACGCCCCACCCCGAGGAGGGGGGGCAAGAGCGAGCAGGTACGCTGTGTCAAAACAGTGACCCCGCGCGCACCCCCCCCCGCGCCCACACCGCGAGGCGGCGAGGCGGGGAAGGAGCACGGGATCGGGGCCGGATTCCGCACCCCCCGGCTCCCCACACACCGCCCAAGCAGGCGGGGAGGAGAGACGCGGGGACCCGCGGGCAGAGCGAGAAGAGCGGTCCCATTCGCCATGAACGTCCGTCCCTCGTCTGGCGCGGCTTAGGCCCGGCCCAGGAGAGCATGACATCACCACATCGATCAGCAGGGGTGTTGACAGCGGCCGTCCCGGCGGGAACCCCCAAGCGGAGAAGTTTGCCTGACACGCAGCACGGGAGCCTTCGGCGGGGCGGGGATCCCCCAAAGCGTCGAGACCACACCGCGGTGCCCGCGGCGGCAGGAGCACGCGAGGATGGAAGACGCTCCCCCGCGCCAACACGCCGCTTTCCGCCGCCGCCCTCGGGCACCAGAGGCCGGAGGTGGCACCGCGGACCGGGGACCACCCCTGAACTCCAAAAAAGGCCGGCACGCAGGCCCAGCGGGCAAGCTCCGAAACCGGGCAAGGTAGCAGGGAGGCCAGGGCGCCAGATGGTCAAAGCCCAGGCAGGCACAAAAGCCACTCCCCCTGCGAGAGGAGCCCAGGGGACGGGACGGCCCCCGGTCCCTCGTCACAGTGGTCGAGGGAGACCGTGTCAGCACTTACCTGGTGACAGAAAATACACATTTTGGGCCGAAGATATCACGGTGCCCAGAGACGCGGCCGAGCTGCAGGTCACCGCGGCCCTCCGAGGACGGTGGCCGGTCATCAACCCCGGCGACGACCCCATCGGCGGGGGGTGGGGTGGTGGGGGTGGGGGGGGGGGTGGGGGGTGGGGGGGTGGGGGGGTGGGGGGTGGGGGGTGGGGGGGCGGCGGCGGCGGCGGCGGCGGCGGCGGCTGCTCTGCGCTGGTGGAAGGGGGGAAGGGGGAAAGGGGGACCCCCGCCAGCCCACAACCCCACACCATCGATCCGGGAGCTCCTGGGGTTATCTGGTCAACCTCAGGAGCGTAACCGGTCCGGGGGTCCCGCGTCGCTCGCACCGGCGGCGGGAGGGGGTGGGCGGGGGGCCGCTCTACTCTCGCTGCCGATTATGACTTCAACACGCAGGCGCAGGTGAACACCAGGGCCCGACGGGGTGGGGGGGTGCCGCCGGCTCACGTGCACACCCGGCCCCCGGCGTCAGCACGGGAACTCGTGGGAGATAAACGTTCACGGAGGAACGAGGGAGAGGGAGGCGGGCGAGGGCGGGACCGTTCCTCACGGGCTCCCGGTTCCCCGCCCGGGACTTAGAGAAAAAGCAAGGAACTTGGCAAGAGAAAAATGAACTTGGCGACGACGTCCCCTCGGACCTCCGGGCCCCGGACCCCGGACCCCGGACCCCGGCCGCTGCCGGACCCGTGGCGCACCATAACGCCCCACCTTGCACGACCGGGCCCGTCCCCTACCTCCGGAGCGACACAAAGGAACGGCCGTCCGGCCGCGGGACACCCGCTTCCCTTGCTCTCGGCGGAGGCCCCGGCACGCTAGCGTGGCGCGGTGCGGTGGCCCGGTGGGGTGGGACGTGCCACGTAGGAAGGGACGCGTGTCACCGGCGGGTGGCTGGTCAACCCGCCCGGGCGGCCCAGACACCCCAGCCCGCCCGAGGACGCGGCGACAGCCACCCCGCTATAGACCTGCACCTGCAATCCCGGCCGCCAGGAAGACTGCTGCACTCCAAATGCGAGCGGATCTAGCCGGCTCCTGCCGCCGGCCTCCCGGAACTCCGCCTCGGGTAACGCGGCCAAATCTCCTCCCATCAATCGCTCGAGCGCTCGGCGGAGAGCCGCTGACATAAAAACGGCCGCCAGGTGGCACCCGACAACCGGCGCGAACAGCAGCGGGGCCGATCCGGATCTCAGGCCGCCGAGGGCTCACCGCCGGCCGCAAGGACGCCCGGTCTCGTCCCGGCCACCACCGTCCCCCCCCACCCCACCCCCCGTTCGCTCCGGGCGGCCAGCGCCGGCCGGCTCCCCAGAGCGGCCACGAGCTGCGGCCACGAGCTGCGGCCTGGCAGCCGGGAAGACGTAACACACAAGAGAACCTCCGCAGGGCCGACACGGGAGGCAGGTTCCAGGGACGCAGGGAACGACCGAGACCGCGGGGCAACCCGGACCTCCTTGAGAGGGAACCGGCTAAGCCAACCGTCATCCAAGCTCCCTGCTAAAGGGTCTGAGGCCTGGCGCAGTGAGTGATCCAAAGCCATTGTCATCTGCAGGTTGGCTCACTGAACAAATCTTTCCTTAGAGAGCTTTCCATCTAAGTTTCAGCTGATGTAAACATAATTACTCCCCCCCACCCCACCCCCTCACACCCCACCCCCGCATTCTCTTGAGGTGGCAATGATACAATCTCGTCTTCAATTTCACCTGTCTCCAACGTGAGCACCATTGTGTCAATTTTTTTCGATGGAGCGCCGTGGAGCGCGCTCGCTTATTTGCTTATGTGCACAGTTACATTTAAAAAAAAAAATTTATTTATTCATTTATACAAGCACTGGGTACAGTCAGAAGCTTGGGAGGGCGAGAGAATTCACCAGAGCCAGAGCGGGGAGCAGAGCAGGCAGAAGGACCGAAGTACACTGCTGAGGGGAGCAGCGGGCGGCAGGAGAGGTCTGCGCGCCATGTGGGACCCTCCTCTGGTGGCCGGGGAGCGTGGGGATTGAACCGGCGCTGCAGAGGCCGCGGGCAGCTTCGCAACCCAGCGCTCAACAGCTGTGCAACCGGGGAGGCCCCCACAGTTACATTTTGAACAAGGTTGGGCAGCCGGCCAGCTGGTCTCTTTCTCTCCAAGCCATCCCCAAATGCCTGATTCTTTCCCCTTTGCCCACCGCGGGCCCCACCCCCACCCCCACCCCCACCTTGTCTAGGAACTTGGCAGCAAATGGTTGTGTCCTGCTGAAAACCGATGCTATCAATCTAAGGGAGCTGTGTATAAAGAAACCGTTTGTCTTGGAACAGGTGCTCAGACCCGTATGCGGCTACCCAGGTCTGGGACCTCCTGCATGAGTAATAAAGTGGTTCCTGACCTCACCCTTCCTGAAGCACCGCTTGTTTCTTCCTCTGCCTGGGTAAAAGGCCAGAATTTCTACAACACTCCTCTCCCGCACGCTCCCCCCCCCCTCCCGCCCCCAACCCCCACCCACCCCCACACTCCCCTTCCAGAGGAAGCCCAGGCTTGGCCAAACCGCGCAAACCCAGCCCCGAAGGAAAGGGTGGACTCGCCGGTCCCAGAAAAGCCAAGACGGCGGGACCGGTCTCCTCGTCGATAAGACCACCGCCACAAAATCCACAAACAGCATGACAGCCCTGGATGCCCCACCAGCCTTGGGCAAGAAAGAGACTTGGTGAAAAGGGCAAAGAAGCTGGAGGGTGGGGGGGGGGAGGAGAGGAAAGGGAGGGGAAGGGAGAGGAGGGAAGAGGACGAAGAAGCACTTCACCAAGGGCGAAATGTTTTCC
>NW_023605105.1:0-28018 GCF_014898055.3 Talpa occidentalis | reverse complement strand
GCCTGTACCCTGGTTCTTGTATGTATAAATAAATAAATAAATCTTTAAAAAAAAAAAAAAAAAAAAAACTCTGTGTTACCCATTAAAGTTATCTAATTACTTCCACAGATCAGTTGTTTGCTGGAGTATGCTATCCTTCCTGGACCTAACAGCTACAAGGGAGTCGTGAGACTACCTGGAGTGGGAAAGAGCAAGCTGTCAGCATTGAGCAGATGAGGAGGATGGAGTGGCAGCCCAAGAGAGAGAGCACGGAGTTGTCACTGGGAAGGTCTGTTCTGAAGAGGTGCTGTGTTGCCTCAGAGTTATCGTGAAACATGATGTGAAGAGCAAGGAAGTACAGAGCCTAGAAAGGTGACCTCAAAGCTGCATATCAGGAGGAAGAGTAATCCAGAACTGGGCTGGTGCTTCCTTTGGACTTTTCAACTGTCAATCAACAAATTACGCTTGGTTTTTGTTTACTGTTACTTGTTTTTGTTTTAGCCAAATTGAACAATTTTCTATCTATTGTGGCAGACAAATTTAACTGATGATACCTAATTATTTTGATTGCCCCATATCCACAAGAACCTTGCTCATGGAAGACATTGAGTAAATAAGTATGTGTTAAATAATGAGCAACTGCAAGAATTGAATGGCTTTGTGAGGGACTGACTGGAGGAGTCAGCTGGCATTTTAATTTGAACATATCTTTGGAAAATGAGTAAGATTGCCTGGATTTAAATGCATCTAAATTCAGAAGTATTTCCCCTAGTGTATTTTATAGCAGAATGTTTGCTACCTGAGTTTATTAACCTACACACCTGTCATTTCCCAAGAACTTCTGAAGATTCTGTTTCCACCTCTGAACTTTCAACCTAAAGAAATTATGGCTTAAAGCGAGGAAGGGAGCAGGAAGAAATGATTCGCCTCTAGTTCTCTTTTGCTCTTCCAGATAGATCTTTTTTCTTTCTTCTAGAATGGCATTCTTACATCTCAACCTTCAGTTTCACTTATGGGGCATTTACGATGCCTTCAGCATTTTACCTGGCTAGATGGAAGCCAAGATTTTATTTTCCTCTTGGGCCTTCTATTCTGATGGACTGGAGTCATCAGAAGCAACTTTAACTTTAGGTCATTAAATGACATCTTTCAAACTATAAATTTAAATTCATAATCTAGTTATTAGATTTTGTGTGGTTCACATCTAGTTATTAGATTAAAGGTCTATGTTGCCAAAGCATTGTTCTTCAAAAGATGTTGAATAAACAAACTTGACTGAACAGGGAAGGAATTTGCAAAATTTGGCCCCTATATCCTGATCAAGGGATTCTTTTCCTCCTTTGTGGCTCCCCAGAAAGCAGCCTTGTGTGCCTGTTCACATTCTCAAAGTATATCTGCTGCTCTCAGGGTTCCTGGCTTTTCATTTCCTGATGTACATTTTTGCACGCCTTTGCTTCTATTCTAGGGGCTTCTTTCCCCTGGGGTGGTGGGGAAGAGTAAGGTTGTAAATATACTGGTGGAAAATAAACAATAAATCACTTCACCTTTTCCATCAAATAAACCCACTGTATTATTCTTTTTATGGAACAGATTTGGAATTCAAATGTTTGATGATGAACATGTTTCTCCCAGAGTCTGGGAACATGGCCTTACAAATTACTTATTAACTATAAAGAGACAAATAATAACTTAACCATGGAGAAACCTCACAGACACCACCTTAACCAAAGTACCAATGAGACAGATGACAATGGGAGTCTCCCATTGGGATACACCTGAGGGACACAAAATCACGTCTGTGGTGCCCCTCCCAAAGGCTGGTAACCTGAAGCCACCTTGAGGAAACAGGGGGTCGTTCCAAACAACAGACCTATAATCTACAAACTGCAGGGGATGCAAAATACAAAAAGTTAAAGAGCTGCTTCATATTTAGCCTAAAGAGACATGAGAACTATGCATGTTTGTGGATTGGTTCCTGGACTGAGGGGGCGAAAAAAAACTCTAAAGGATATTCTGGAATAAGTGGGGAAATTTAGACTGTATGTAGATAAGTCAACGGTACTGATGTTTGATTTCTGACTTAGGTCATTGTGCTGTGGTTATATGAGAGACTGTCGTTCTTAGGAACTAAACCCCATTCAGAGGTAAAAGATGCAGTCTCTCCAACTCACCCAGAAATCACTTAGGGGGAAAAATATGTATATATTGAAAGACAATGAATGTCAAAACAAATAAAGCTAAATATTATAATTGTTGAACCTAGGTAAAGCCTAAACAAGAGTTCTTTGTATTCATCTTGCATCTTTTCTCTAATTTGAAATTATGTTTATACCTATCTATAGATATATTAAAAAAACATACCCAACCAGAAATAAATGTATAACCTAGCATATCAACCTAAAACCCAGCCTATTCCATAGGTATTTTTAGGCAATAAATGTATAGAAACAAATGCTAGGATATCAGTGGCGATAGGGGTCAGTAAATTCACTAATTAGGATCCTGTCTACCTTTCTACTAACATGTTTTCATTTGATTTTGGAGTTCCTTAAATTTAGTGCAGATTACTTCTATGTTTAAAGACTCAAAGTACAAATTCCATATTTTCCCCCAGTGAAACCCAAGTTTGTCAATATCCTCCTGCACTAACAAGTCAGCAAAGCTAATTTTATAAACTAACTATATGGTACTTTCCGGTGCATAAACTTTTCAAATCTGCTCAGTTCCTTATTTTCTTAGAAAATCCAATTTACATCTCTAGGATTTCAAATACCACAGCTCTTGTTTTTGTCACATCAAATGAACTATTTATTCTTTAGCTTCTTAAAAAGAAATTCAATAAATCTTTACTCACTGCTAGCTTTTCTATCTCTCTCCCAATATCTCTTTGATCAAGTCTTTCCACCCACTCTAGAATAATCCAGGGGTAATTAGAACTTCTTACCTTCTTTAGCCCAAAAGGAGCCAATTTATCACAAGCTGTCATGGATTCCAATTTTAAATTACCAAGAGCCCAATTACCAACAGAAGCAAGGAAACTTCTTTCCAATTAAAGTGATTGATTTCTTTGCAGACCCAGTAGCATTTCACTTTTTAATTATGTTCATTCCTATCAAATGTGAGAAAATTCTTCCTCATTTTATTTTCCTTCCAAAGAACACAATACAAAAAACATTAATCATGGTGTGATACAAGGCCAGACCTGCTAAGGCCTTCCTCAGAACTGGACATGTAATCTGTCAATAATCTTGTCCATTTTACAGGATTTAGTGGCTCCTTCTGCTCTAAAAGGGGGAGATGGGAATAATTATTTGTTATCTCACTTAGTTCACCTAAGGGCTTGCCAAACCTCCCCACATCAGCTAAGTTGTGATGAGACAGCATTGGCTATTTAGATGAACACAGACTAGCAGAGAAATTAAAAGTTAGAGATGGACCACAGTTTTCTTTCTTGTGCAAAGAACAGACCACAGTATAGGAGACGAAGCAGTATGTGGAGGTAAACATGAGGAACACGGGGACAAATTTGTTTTTTCTCATTTTGGTGGCATTAGAATAATTATGTGTTGCCAAGAACGCGGAAGGAGAAAAATAAATCTTTGAATTCAGCTTGGGGAAAGAAGTACAATTTGGAGGATCCCCAGGAAAATGAGGCCATTCCTCCCACCCCTCCATGCCTCACTCCCAACACACAGAAATTCCCCAAGGTTCAAAAGACGAGCCTACTGAGTTTTTTCCTTATGTTTTTGTTTTTGTTTTTTAAGGACTGGTGCCTTTATTTATTTATTTTTAAAGATTTATTTATTTATTTATACAAGAACCGGGGTACAGGCCAGATGTGAGGGAGGTGAGAGGATTCACCAGAGACAGAGAGGGGAACAGAACAGGCAGACTGACTGAAATACGCTGCCGAGGGGAGCAGCAGACGCGACAGGAGAGGTCTGCCGTGCCATGTGGGACCCTCCCCAGCCCGCCAGGATGAAACCGGCGCTGCAGAGGCTGCAGACAGCTTCACAGCACAGCGCTCAACCGCCTGAGTCACCAGGGGAGGCCCTCTACTGAGTTTTTAATCTTGAAGGAAAGGCAGTCAGCTCTGCCTACTCAGCCTGCTGACCCAGGGGACTGCATCCTTATCTTCACGTCCACCCCACTCCATCTGGTCAGCAGATTACAATCAGTCCATCCACTCGAGACAATCAAAGGTCAAGATTTACATTGCAGCATCTTCCAGCAACCTGAGCTCCAGAACCTCCCTGCAGCCAGCACAAATGCAGTTGCTGACCATTTTCCACAAGCTTTCACAGATTTTAAGGATGAGCCCAGAACCCTCCACAATTTTAAATTTCCTCATTGAACCACAGAGTCATGGTTGATGATTTTTGTATATAATGAAATTGGATTGCATACTATACTGAAATTAAAAAAAATCCATGTATATGAGATCATATTTGCATTTCCACCAGGCTCAGGTACAAAACTCAGGAGGACCAGCGTGACCCATTGCAAAACTTGTCATTCATTAAATAGATCGCTGTCGAGCACATCCTAAGGACAAGGCAGGATGCCAGGTGCTGGAGATGGAGGAACAGGGTTCCTTCCACTCTGATCTAGTGGGGACAGCAGGGGAGCACACATCCATTCAATGAGGGACAGAATGGAGGAGCTGTAAAGGAATGAAAAGGTCATCCTTATAAGAATAAAGGAAAAGAGCGGTTCCCCTGGAAGAGACACAAACAAGGTTAGATTAGCAGTTATCTTGAAGGAGTTGGTCTGCCAAGTAGAGCAAGAACTCCAGGCTTATGTGTCCTGGCATGGGCAAATGCATGCCACATCCAGAATCATAAACTTAGGAGGTCAGGCTGATGCCACAAAGTTGTGCTCACTGAGTGAGAAGCCTCAATCTGACGTATCAAGCAGCACAAGAGGAAGAAATAGTCCAACTGCAGGTGTTGGCAAGACTAGGTAGGAACAGAGTTCCGTGAAGCTGCTGAAATACCACCAAAGGGGAAAACAGAGTTGGCGTAGCAATGGGAATAGAAATAAGTGGAGACCACAGAGATCAGGGGCTGATACAAACACAGGGATTTGCAACCATCATATGAAAGGGCGAGGAAGGAGGGAAGAAGGCTGGCACTGTCTCTCAGCACCTTTGCAATAGGTATGCAAATTACTTAGTTGGATTCTATGACCTGGAATAGCTGGCTCTGGCTATTTAATCATTTATTGTAGTTATTATTGACCCCCCTGCATTGTACCCTTGTTTTAAACTCTTAAACACCCCTGAGAGAAGTGGAGGAGTTATTTCGATCCTTTTTACAGATAAGAGAACCAAGACTAGGGAGGCATAGTCCCACTAGGAGAAACCAACTAATGCAACTTAGTGGCACAAAGCTGGTTTGACAGGACAATCTTCTTTACACAAACTGATGAAACACAAAGATAGCACAGAACTGTCCTATTGGCATGTTTCCTGCATAAATGGGACAAAGTTTATAGAACTTTCTACCGTGAGATTTGTTTGGAAGGTTTATTGATAACATCCTTTCCAAAAGCAAAGGGAAATCAACCACAGGGCAATGAATCATTTTTAAAATGGATGCAGGGGCCTCCCTGGTGGCGCTAGGGTTAAGCACAGGGCTGTGAATCTATCAGCAGCCACTGCACACGAGTTTGATGCCCGGCCAGCCAGGGAGCAACCCACATGGCACAGCAGACCCCTCCTGCCTCGCCCACTGCTCCCCTCAGCAGTGTATTTCAGTAGATCTGCCTGTATTTCAGTCAATCCCCATCCCCCCCACACACACCTCTGGCCTGTATCCCAGTTCTTGTATGCATAAATAAATACATCTTTAAAAAAATAAAAATGGATGCAAAGGATTCAAATCTTACACATCTTTGATTGAACTAAATTATTTCTATCAAGTGCTATTTTTAGACTCAAACTTCCCATCATAAAGTGAAAATAAAAACAATCTGTCTAGGGGCCTCCCCGGTGGCGCAGCGGATTGGGCGCCGTGCTGTGAAGCTTGTCCATAGCCTCGGCAGGGTGGGTTCGATCCTGCCAGCCGGCAAGAATCCCACATGGTGCTGCAGGCCTTTCCTGTCGTGCCTGCTGCTCCCCTCAGCAGTGTATTTCTAATCATGTGCCTGTTCTGCTCCCTGCTCTGTCTCTGGCAAATCCTCTCACCCTCCCGCACCTCTGGCCTGTACCCCAGTTCCTGTATAAAAATAAATAAATCTTTTTAAAAAAAAAATCTGTCTAAAAGGAGATAAGGAAATGCATTGACAAAAGTTTAGATGTTTTTAGACTTTAATGTATTTTACATATTCAACATAAAACACTGTCAATAGATAACAACAGGGGAAAAGATTTTCAGCAAAGATCTTCTGGAACTCACAGCATCACTGGTCAAACACTAAAGAGAACAGTCAAGTGGACAAAGGATAAAGGAGTTTAACAGAGATTTGTAGTTTAGCAGCATAACTCAAGATAAAAAAAACAACTAAGCAACAAGTCTTCTACCTACTGAAAGGAAATTAAATTGGAGGATTTCTAAATCTTGTGAAGCAGCTTAAAAAGGAAGGGGGTGGGGGAGAAAGATCATAACTGATGTAAATATTATGCACAAGGTCAAGGACTCTACAAATTCTCAAAGTCTCTACCTATATACCGAGAACCGTATTAGAAATATAAATGTATAGAGATATAAACTACACAGTATTAAAAATAGACCTGCTATAGAAACATAGGTCACTTTTTATCTTTATGAGAATACATATCAAGATCTACAGTTTGCCTTTAGCCTGGAACCCCTAAACACACATGGTCAGCATTGACTTGAATTAACACCTGTGGTGGCAACACCCCACTGCTGTCATTTTAGAAAGAATCAAGATTCAGCACCTAGAAGACCCTCCCCACCCACCCTCCAAGCTGTTTGTTTAAGTCTCCAAAACAATTAACCAAAATTTGCATAATGAAGCCCACAGAGGATGTCTGAACACTAAGACTAGCTAGAAAAAGTAGGAGCAAAAGATAAAATAAGCTGTAATGTGTTAGAAAGCTAAAGGAAGACTTTTTTTAATGCTTCCAGTTCAAGTTAGCATTAAGTGGTCCTTAAGTCTCAGAGGCTTAGCAAAGCTGTGGATGTTTTGCTGTTGTTATTTAAAAAAAGAAGAATCTATAATAAGCATATTCATTTGAGAGGGAAAAAAAAATGTGTTTGGTTAAGATTTTTAGCCATTCCCAAGTTACTTCAAATTTTGTGCCTGGCTCAAAGATGGACACTATATTGGTTACAATGGGTTCATAGCTGATGCATCTCCAAAAAATTCTTCATGAAGGCTGCCAGCTTCTGGACATCTTCGATGGTGACGGCATTATACAGAGAAGCCCGGATGCCTCCAACGGACCTAAGATGGCCAAAGATGCAGCCAAGGAGAACAGAGGCATTTAACTTAGTATTAAGACAACCCTCTTTCCAGTCACCCGCCCAACCCCCTCGGCACAGCACTTGAGGCCACATGACCAACCTCCCACCTGAAAGCCCCCACAGGTGGCCAGGAGCTGCAGACAATCCCAGTCATTAGAAAATTCTCCTTGGTGCACTGAGTACCCTGTGCTCACAACAGAACTTAGATTAATTCGGCTATTTAGGTGACACAGTGTTTATGCCTCACTTCTTAAAACAGAGCAGCCATATAAGCAAGCCTAAACTATGCAAGCTAAATTAAGTGAAGTGGGAGATTATATGCACCAAACCAGTCATGAGCCCGCCAAGCAGGGAGCTGGCAACCCCTGCAGGCAGGGATGTCACTGCTCCTACTCATGTGTGAGGACGTGTATTTTTCATAGAGTGAGCAGGAATAACTATTCTATCTGATGCTCAGGCGGAGCAGCAGATCTCTATTACACCACAACAGGGTTGTACAGCCTCATCATAGGTGGGATGGCAACCTCTGTGAACAGTTTGAGATTTTCCAGGTAATTTTGACAAAGCCCCCGGAAGATGTGGCTCTGCTATACTTTCAGCCAGGGAGTCATGCTCAGGGTTCTGTAAGCCACAAGAGGAAGACTTGCCCCTGTAGCAATGGTTTTTCCCCCAGTAACTGCTATTCCAGTAACTGCTCCTAGATCTGTTTTGTTCTGAATGTGAAAAACTAAATCAATTTTCTAGACCGGGGGTATACTCACCTATGCCCTTTCAAGGAGATCATACTGAGTTCAAGAGCTTTGTCGAGAAATCTTTTCTCTAAAGCATCATCTCCTTTGGCGTTTCCAATGCGGAATGGAATATTCATCTTGCTTCTATTCTGGGGCGCCACTGGACATCTGAAAAACATGTTTACTATTCCAGCTACTTTTCTGAAATGTGCAGACTGACACTGACAAGTTGATACAGCAATGAAACATACTCCTCCCTGCTTTGGAGAGAGACATTCTCTTCCCCCTCTAAATTTAACAAATCTTGATTTATATGTTTTACTAACTTCCTGTTTTTCTTTTCCTTGCACTCTGAGGGCAAACGACCTCACTTCACAATAAAACCAAGGATGGAATCTTGCAAAGATAATGTCAGAATTACTGACAGGTGGTGACAAAAACAATCTGATGTCAACAAATCACCCGGAGCTTATGTGGCAAGAACATATGTGCTTATGTGCTGGCCCTGGCCTACACCCTTCTTTCCTTTCCTTGTAACTCTAGTACAATACCCCCACCCTCTGCTAGTGAGCAAGAAGACAGTATTTCAGACTCTGGTCTGCTACTCTCCTCATCTGTCAATGAATTAATAAACCTACTTTCCTTGTCCTCAAACCTTGTTCATTTTATTGGTTAAGGGGACTGAAACCAGGAATTCTGGTATCAAAATCAGTACACAATTCAAAAAAAAAATTTTTTCTGGATGCAAGCAAGATAACTGGAAAAAAAAATTGCATCGAGACATTTATAGTTTATATAGGGAGACCAGTTTTGCATATGGAAGAGTGATTATGCTTTCTCATGAAGATTTGTATTCACTTCCATGAGCCTCAGTTTCCTCATGTAAATATTGGGGAATAATACCACCACTTCACACTACCTGTGATGGTGCAGTGGTGTAGCATATATGAAGCTTCCAATGCACAGCAGCCACACAACAATGTGAGAGTCTTTTTCTACAAGGCTTGGAGGTAGGGGGGAGATAGGTTGATCTTAATCATGGCAGGAAGACTTTAAAATAATGAGAACTTTCAGGGCCTCCCCCGATGGTGCAGGGGTTAAGTCTCAACGCTACCAAGCTATTGCCAGCCACTGTGGCATGAGTTCGATCCCGGGCCAGGGAGCTAACCCACAATGCACAGCAGACCTCTCCTGTCTCACCCACTGCTCTCCCCTCAGCAATGTATTTCAATAAATCTAACTGTTCTGCTCCCCAATCTATCTGGTGAACCCACCCCACACCCCCCACCCCGGCCCTGGCACCTCTGGCCTACACTTCAGTTCTTGTATGCATAAATAAATCTTCAAAAAAAACCCAAGAACTGGGCCTCCCCGGTGGTGCAGCAGTTGAGCGCTGGGTTGCGAAGCTGCCCGCAGCCTCTGCAGCGCCGGTTCGATCCCCGGCCACCGGGCGAGGGTCCCATATGGCGCGCAGACCTCTCCTGCCGCCTGTTGCTCCCCTCAGCAGTGTACTTCATCACTCTGCCTGTTCTACTCTCCTCTCTAGCTCTGGTGAATTCTCTCACCCTCCCATACCTCTGACTGTACCCAGTGCTTGTATAAATAAATCTTTTTTTAAAAAAAAAAAAAAAAAAACCCAAGAACTTTCAAGGCACTTTCAAAGCACTTCTCATACTGTATTGTCCCAAGGTGTGTGACCTCATCCACTGCTGTGCCTCATCCACTGAAAATGGAAAAAATAATGAAACCTACCTCATAGGGTTTGGGAATTAAGTGAGTTAATGGTTAAAGAAAATTTTTATGATATATTTAAAAATGGCCGCAACTTCTCTGCAGCCCTCCCTGTAAAAAGTTGGGTTCAGTTCTCTACCTTTAGGTCTGGAAGGGCCTTGTGATTTGCTTTGACCAAGAGAATGAAACACCAGTGGTGCCGTGTAACTTCCAAGCCCAAGTTACGGTGATGCAGTGCCTATGCCTTCTTAAAACACTGCATCCACAGCAGTAAGCCCAGACTAATCTGCTCGAAATGAGAAGCTCAGAAAACAGCCAGCACCAGGTGCCAGACTTGTAAGTGAGGCCATTTTAGATCCTTGGCTCCAGGACAATCACCAGAAGACTTTGGTTGAATAATTGACCCCAGGAGAGACTCGCAAAAGAACCATCCTGCTGACCCAACAGGCCCAACATGCTGACCCAAAGAACCAGACGCAAAAAATGTTGTTTTAAGTCACTGTCTTGGGGTGTTCTGTGATGTGAAAACAGGTTATTGACACAATGTAGAACAATGTTGGAACATAGAAATGCTATATAAGTATTTGGTAAATTCACTAAATTCATCTTTTTATTCCCAGCAACTTGTCTAGGGATCATAGAGACTCAGAAATGAATGAGGAATGAGTTGTTATCCAAGGTCAGTATTTGATTTTAGTTTCTGATACGGAAAATAGGCAGTCAAAATTATTTTCCATTGACAACCAAAGGAGACATATGGAAGAAGAGCTGACGTGCTACTCTAGAATAAAAGAAAAGTGAAATAAGTAATAGTAATGCTCTTTCTCCATTTTTTTCAAGCAGATCCTATTTTATTCTTACACATTCAGGGTGGGATTTATTAAAATTAAATAGCAAATAAAAGCAGTGCATGAAAGCTCCCATTAAAAGTTATATTCTCCCTGAGGGCATGTGTACAACATTTCTGTTAAAGTTAATAGGAGTCAAGTGCATACCTATAAGCAGGAGACAAAAGAAGGGAAACCAAATATCTGGTAATAGGCTTTGAGTCTGAATTCTAGGGCCCCCTTTTTCATGAGGTGGTAGGTTTTGTACTTGACATTTAAATTAAAAATTCAGTGGCTACTCTCTTTTGATATTCTGCTGCCTCAGGCTCCCAAGGTGAGGGTCCAATTATAGAGGTGTAATATCAAAGGGCATATCTAATTTTAAGTGGAAAAAATTAATAGGAGGAAGAATTAAGAATCCATTTACAGCTGTTGTTCTGCTGCTACAAAATCTGTACTCACAGTATTTACAGCAAAACAGGTAAAGGGGGGTCAAAAGGTACAAACTTCCAGTTATAAAATAAATAAGCTATGGGGTGTAATGTACAGCATATGTAATATATTACGTATTTGAAAGTTGCTGAAAGAGTAGATCTTAAAATTTCTTACCACAAGAAAAAAGTCTGCAACTACCTATGGTGACCAATATTAACAAGACTGACCATGGCGATTATTTCCCGAACTATACAAATAGCAAATCATTATACAGTACACCTGAACCCCATGTCTTATGTCAATTATACATCAATTAAATTTACAGTTCACACCCCAAATCAACCCATCCCATCAAGAAATCAGAGGCTATCAACTCAGCAAAGAAGTCATAAAAGCTACACAGGGAAGATTAAATCACCATGCGGCAAATATTTACTCAGTGTCCAAGAATGTCTCTAGAATGAGGGTGAGCGGAGGGAAAGACGATTAAGGGGCTTTAACTGTTCCCTATCTAGTGAGACAACAGTGGAAGGAATTGAAATCCCAGGTGAGAAGTGCTGTAACAGCACAGAGCTGTGGAAACACCCAGAGAAGACAGAAAGTTTCCAAAGGAGGAAAAGGCGTTAGGGGGGATGAGATAAAGGGAGGGCATCCTGGCAGAGAACTGCACCTGCAAAGAAAGGCCCTCAAGCCCCTACCCAGCAGTTTCCGTGATTCAGCTGGAGGGTGCCGAGCAGGGGCCGGTTGGGAGGACCCTACAGATGCGCTCTGCTGGGAACTGGACGGGATCCTTGAGCAATGAGGAGCTGTCGGGATTGCACAATATGAAACCTGAGTTTCAGCAAAAGAGCTAAAGCTCAGAGGGGAGACCAGTAGGTAGATAAACCTGGAGGCAGAGAGCCCTGCTCGAAAGCGCTTACAAAGAACATTGTAGGTCAAAATGTGACCTTGACAGGGATATTGGGGAGCATCAACCATCAGCTACAAACTCCAACGCCAACAGGAGCCCTAAGTGAGTAGCCCGGCCCAGAGTGACAGACGCAGCACAAACTCCCTGGGTTACGTTTTAAATGTGAGTACGTATTCTTCACAGAGAAACTTGCTCTCCCCTTTTTCTTGAAAGGCAAAGTTTCTATTTTCCCACTTTTGGAGACACCAGGATTATGTAACAAGAAATCTAGATTTTTAAATAAGCTTCCCATATCCCACCACTGGCTCAAACTATGCCCTTTAAACCCCATTTGGGCCTCACCAAAGCACATGTGGTAAGCTCAGGAGTTACCAGTAGATTCCAGAGGCAGGCAGGGGGCGCTGCCTGACCTGACTGTGTCGGGAGGCAGCAAAGAGAAAGCACCAAGGCTGACAGACAGGGCTGGTGTGGGGCCCTGTTGCTGCAAAGGGCAGGTAAGGGCAAGGCCACGGAGACTTACAAAAGTGTGGCAGTGTGTCCATGGTGGGGGCCGCTGTGGAAGGTCTTGGGAATTACTGAAAAAGCTGTCCCATGGCTCCATCAATGTAGGAAATCTGGATTAACAGGCTGGATTACTCCTCCACTACTTGGGGTCTTTAGTGCCTATGTAGATTATAAGCCCCCGGGAGGATAATTCATAAAGGAATAGTTTTCCCCAAACATAGTGAATTAAAGAGCTCTTTGTATATCCAGGACTGGTGCTTCAGAATGCCCGCTGAGGGACAGCAGCCTCCCCCAGGTAGCAGAGGAAGGGAGTGTGTGAGGGGAAAGGTACCACTTCCCTGAGAGACCCCCTTTCACAAAGGCTGTGAGAGAAAGAAGGTAGTTGGAAAAAGTGGCAGACCATGGCAAGCGACTAGGAATCCTTCCTTCACTGTGATGTCCAAGGATTTATCAAAAACAAAAGGAAGAAGGAATAAGGAGAACATCCTGAGGTGAGAGAAGCCCATAAAATAGTTACTGCACCTCTCCTTACTGCCTGATTTCTTAAATAAAAATTTCATTTTAAATTTGCAAATTCAGGGCCTCCCTGGTGGCGCAGCGGTTGAGCGCTGGGTTGCGAAGCTGCCCACGGCCTCTGCGGCACTGGTTCGATCCCCGGCTGCTCCCCGGCCACCGGGGGAGGGTCCCACATGGCGCGCAGACCTCTCCTGCTGCCTGCTGTTCCCCTCAGCAGTGTACTTGGGTCCTTCTGCCTGCTCTGCTCCCCGCTCTGGCTCTGGTGAATTCTCTCACCCTCCCGCGCTTCTGACTGTACCCAGTGCATGTATAAACAAAACAAACAAACAAATAAATAAATAAAAACATGCAAAAAAAAATTAAATTTGCAAATTCATTTTAAATTTGCAAATGAACATCTAGAAGGGAAGTACGAGTATCTACCATCCCCTTCCCATCGAGGCAGCTGCCATTAACAGCCTGGTGGGCCTTCTTCATTTCATTTTATTGTATTTTCTATTATTATTTTATCTTATTTTTGTTTTTTTACATTTTAAAAGGACATTTATCAGGAAAAGAGAAAGAAAAAGAGGCATCTGCATAGTCACAGGTAGGTAGGAGCCTGCTTCATTTTAGACACAAATGTGTGTGTGCTCAGGTATCTGTTTGTGTGTGCGTGTGCATGTGTGTGTGTTTATACATACATGAAGTAGTCACAAATAGAAATGTGGTGGTTTTACAAGAGAAATAGCAGAGACCTCCCCCTTTCCTCTTGCTTTCTTCCATTTGGTCTGATAACATCATCACCTCTTCTCGTGGGTGCTCACACAGACCCTCACCCTTCTTTCTCCCCGTGCACATTATTCCAGGTCACAGCTGGATCCTCTGTCTTTCCTGAGCCCTCCTGGCAGACATAGTGGTTGTCTCCAGATTTCCCCCCGACATAACCGCTCCTGCACTGGACTTGCAGGTGTTAGTTTCACGCACACCTCTCTTATCAGAGTATTTACAGAGGGGAGATCCTAGCAGTCAAAATCCTCAAAAAGCAAGACAGTTTCGAACTTTGATAGGCGCTGCATGCTTTGCTCCCAAATTGTCCAAATTTATACTCAACACACCAAAAGTGTGTTCCCTTACCAACACCCAATGCTGTCAATCTTCGTCATTTCGTTAATCAGACCAAAAAAAAAAAAAAAAACCTTTGGTTTTAATCTGCACTTCCTATAGAAATTGGCATCACCTTATCTATTAGACAGCCACATTTCTTTTGAGTTGTTTACCCAGACCATTAGTAACCAACCCCACACTTTCACTTGGTTATTTCTTTTCATTAATTGTCTATTAGGTTACTTGCCTGTAACAAGTAAGCTAAATTATATGTTATATACTACGAAATTTTCTCATGTCTGTCATTTGTTTTAATTCTGTTGCTGATGTCTTAAGCTGATTAAAAAAACTTAATTTTTTGGTAATTAAATATGTCCTTTATTTTATGGCTTATTTATAGGAAGGCCTTCTATACGCCCTACGCATAAACAGAAAATCTTCCCTATAGTTCTTTATACTACTTTAATATTTGTCTCTTGCATTTAGATCTTGACTGATTAGAACTTATTTTGAGTAAGGTGTGATGTAAATATTAACTGCAATTTTTGTTTAAATGGATTATCAATGTTTTAATTATTTCCTTAGTTCAAAAGTAGAGTGAAGAATTTTCTGAAAACTCAGTGAGTACAGAAACAGCTAGTGGCGGTTTCTGAGGAGAGCCAGCGAGGAAACCTGCTCTTGACTAACAAAGTCCCACAGGAATGTCACAAGCCAGGATGTCACTGCCAGGCAAGCAGCCCAGGAGGTGGACAGACGTTACCAGAAAGAAGTTTATTCTGAAGAGGACACAAGATCTGTGGCAGGGGTCGCAAATAAGTAATTGATGCATTTTGGGTGGAACGTTATCAGATTTCCTAGGAGGAGGCTGCCCTCTGGAAAAGGCCCAGAGGTGAGTGCTTAGAGCTAAAAGCTTGCAGGGGGAAAGAATTTCAGGGACTTTCCAGCAGCAGACTCTTTCTTATTTTGTTTCTAAATCCCCAGATTTTCCTCAGAAACATCACCATTCTTTCTGTCCTTCTACATTTTGCCTAAACATCTCCTGAGAAATATTCATGGAGCTAAAAGCTTAAAAAAATTGCTCTCCCCCTTCACACCAGTAGCCAAGGGCTTTCACTCACATCCTGGTTCTGGGTATTCTTGAGTCAGAAAAGATAACTTTTTCTTCTGGGTACCCCCAGAGTCTATACATGGCTAGTCCAGAGTTGCTGCTTAGGAGTCATTTACAGGGAGGGAGAGAGGGAGGACGAGGTGGGTGTCTGGGTGGGTAGGTTGGTAGGTATATGGGTGGGAAGATAAAAGAGCAGGTAAATGAGGAAGTGGATTAAGTAAGTCCTTGAACCTTTCCACTGACTGCTTTTCCAATTCCAGCACAAGTCACCCTCTTCAGGCAGCCCACTCCTAAGCTTTTCTCTCAGTGGCAGAGTCCATTTCCTGCCTTTCTAAAAACTCCTCAAAATACTTCTGCCCTCGGGCCTCCCTGGTGGCGCA
This sequence comes from Talpa occidentalis, assembly GCF_014898055.3. Lineage (NCBI taxonomy): Eukaryota > Metazoa > Chordata > Mammalia > Eulipotyphla > Talpidae > Talpa > Talpa occidentalis. Next base: position 12,378 of record NW_023605105.1, on the reverse strand, counting down.
AGGGGTTAAGCACTCCAGCCAGCCAGGGAGCAACCCACATGGCCCAGCAGACCTCTCCTGTCTCGCCCACTGCTCCCCTGAGCTGTGTAGTTCAGTCAATCTGCCTGTTCTGTTCCTCACTCTATCTGGTGGATCCTCTCAGCCCCGCATCTCTGGCCTGTACCCCAGCTCTTGTATGCATAAATAAGTAAATCTTTTAAAAAAATACTTCTGCCCTCCTAAATCTATTGGCACTCAAGGCTCAAGCTCATCCAAAAGGCATCTCGTTATTTCCAGCCAAAGACTATCTTCCTGCACCAAATTCATGACTCACATTTAACCATTAAGCTATGAACTCCTTACACCATCTATACATGTTAAAATGGCTCCAGTAAGTGCTGGTGGTGTCATATATCAGAGTCTGGACTTGCCTCTGTTGCAGAGACTCACAGAACAAGAAAAAAATGTCACTGCATGCCAAGAACTTTAAGATAGCATGCTGCTTTACCCTAGCTGTCCAAAAGTACTCCCACGACCCCCACTCATGGGTGGTTACTAGTTAAGATCAGAGCATTGTTTACCTCTGCCATGTGGCTCACTGAATTCTTAAAGAGTTCCCACATTACTATGAGCCAGATATTTTCGTTACTATAGACCAAATCCCAAGAGTAAGGGCCACTAAAGGGGTTCTGACTTCGAAAGTATGTTTATGTATATAAAACACATAAATACACATATGTGTGCACACACACACACACACACCATAAAGTTTAGTCCCCGTACATCTGTCCCCTCCCCTTCTTCAAGGAGAGGAAATAAGACACTGTACTAGGTGCTTCACATCTGACATTTTGAGGAGGTATCTAGAGTAGGGGTTGAATGGTGACTCCCAGAAAGGTAAATGTATGTCCTAACACCCAGAACCTGTGAATGTGACTGCTTTGGTAAAACGGTGTTTGCAGATTTAATTAAACTACATACCTCTCCTAGATTATCTGGGCAGGCCCCAAATCCAAGGACCTGTCCTTATCAAAGACAGAAGACACTCAAAGAGGCTATGTGAAAACAGAGGCAGAGACTGGGGGAGGCAGCCACAAGACAAGAACACCTGGAGCCACCGGAGACCGGAAGAGGCATGGATCAGTACCTTCCCCTGTAGTATCTGGAAGCAGCAGAGCTTTGCTAAAACCCTGATATCAAAATTTGACTCTAAGAACACTAAGAATAAGCTACCCAGTTTGAGGTACTTTGTTCCAGGACCCTAGGAGATGAATATAGGGTCCACATGCTTCTCTACCCAACACAGGAAAGTACATGGTCAATACAGAGCGAATCAACTAGTTATAAAAACATTTAATTACAAGTCAATTATCCACAGTCATTCCATTCACAGACCACAGGCCTGGGATGGGGAGGCAGTAAATGCCCCTAAAAAGGCTAACTAGCCCAGAGGAAGGAGCCAGTAGTGGGTGTTTATACCAAGGGTATCTAGTAGGCATCTTCAGGTAAATTTGGGAACTTCCAGCAAGTAAATGTGCTTTTTCCCAGGGGCATATGAAGCAGGGAGTGGAAGAAGGGGTCTGGGCATCATCCTCAGGGCCCATCACTACCCACCAAGACAGAGACCTGGGAGTCCTGCTGTGGAGATATAGGACTAGCCTTCTGCTCATGGGACATGGGAGCACCTAGCTCACAGCACTTCAACATCTCCAGAAAGGGGAACACATCCATTTTTCAAAGATACCCAGCATGTACACCTTTTTACGTTCATGAGAGGCAAAATGTGAAATAAATCCATCCACTTACACATAGAATCCTTGAGAGTTGTCAATAATATCATAGATCATTTGCGACTTGATGGAGCTGAGCTTCTCCATGGCCGCGGCACCACCATTGTTCTTAATCCACTCCAGGACCAAGCCCATGACATAGATGCTAAAACCAGGAATTAAAAAAATAAATCCACTTAGTTCAGCTTTGCAAAGCAAACTGTTCTTTAAGTTGGACTAAAAACATCACTAGATGCAGACAAAAGTGGGTCGTGAAGCCAGATTTAGAACCAGCTGGATTCCATGCCTGAGGGTCATTCAGAAAAGCAGATACTTCGCAGACATCACGTGAAAAGTAATCGAGCTGAGCACTTTTCTAAGAAAAAAGCTCCCCCAGCTGGCTGTCCTGCTCAGTCCTTGGATTCCCGGACTCCAGGCTTTCCCCCTCCTCCCAAGCCAGAGAAGGGCAGTATGGGGTTGGTACTCACCCCCATTCTGATGAGAAAGTTGGTCTAGGTTAGGTCTCTGTTCCTTACTAGTTACTTTACCTCATTCTACAGCTTAAACCAATTTATATTTATACACTATGGGTCCTGTTAGTCATGCTAAGTAAAAACTATTTTGTGGGATTAGAAGGGAAGGTTCACATCTTTGGCTTATCCTCTAATTGGGCTTAGCATGTTCTCCTAAAGGGTTAAACAGAGTGACTATGCGTTCTTTATTCCAACCCAATTCACTGCTCAGGGTTACAGGGAACTATGTGAGGGCCAGTTATCCAGCACAGTTCAAACAGACTTCCCACGGCTTATGGTCCTTTGGCTCTGATTTTCAAAGGAAAAAAAAAAAAAAAAAGCCTTCTTTTCAAACTTGGACCTTTTCCAGGGCTTCTACGTGATACAAAGTTCTGAAGTGTTCTGGGTGCCCTATCACTTACTCTCAAGGATCAGGGAGGGTGTTTTGCCAGAAGCTTTATGTTCCTATTTGAAGGGAATGTTTCACTGGGTGAGCTACTATTCTCTGACTGAGAATGTTTAAATACTACAAGTGATCTCTTTTTTAAGTCAGAGTTTAGGGTAATTGCTCAGTTTTACAGACTTAACACTTTTTTCCTTTTCTTTTGAGATAAAAGAAGCAATGCAACTTATAGGGGGTGTTTAACCCAGTCGCTCACCTTTTACACTGACTTGATTTTAATCAAATATGTTAATATCCTCTATGTGGAGTTAGCACGTTCTCCCCATGTCTGCATGGGTGTTCTCTAGGGTCTCCAGTTTTCTCCCACACCCTGAAGGTGTTCCCATTAGGTCCCCTGGTGTGTCTAAATTGCCCAGCCCTGAGTGAGTATGGGTGGGGCACAGTGGGCCTGCGATGGAAGGGTGTCCTGTCCAGAGCTGGTCCCTGCCTGTCCCTGATGAGGGCGCATGTCCACATCCCCAGACGGATGAGCTCTGGCACCTGAGACCCTGAGCTGGTATTAAGTGATTTGGAAAATGAACAAATGAATAAAAACAAATCATTGTTCATTATTAGAAATGTCTATAGTCTTTGTAGAAGTTTAGTGATACCTTCGTGATCAGAAATATGCCGCTGGAACTTAACTCATTTACATCAATTAGCCTCTGGTCAAAATGGCTTCATTCTATGGTGTTTCACGTCAAGTCAGACAAGAACCCCTCAACGATGTTAAGTGAGGACTGACTACACACTACATCACTGAATCCTCGCAGCAACCAAATGAGGAGGGCGCTACTAGTACTCCCAAAGAGCCTGCTGTGTACCAGATGGGTTAAGCAAGTTGCCCAAGGTCACACAGCTAATTAAGTAGCAAAACCTCTTTGGCATTTATTAAATCCTAGGTGGCATAAGGATTTTCACAAAACACCTGAATCTGGAAGTCATAAGATCATGGGCAGAGCAACCAAAAGCACTGCTATGCACTCTTCTCACTCAGCTAACAGCAGCCAAGCCAAGAGGACCCCTGCAAATTGGGATAAAAACCAAAAAAGTATTTGTTCCAAGTCAGTAATGTTTACTGCCAAATAGGCAGCTTCATGCAGTCCAGAGAGAAAGAAATCCAGGAGGGAGGCATGACCTTTGAAAGTCCTTCTCCAAGGCTGCCCTGCTTGTTTGAGAGGCAGCAATAACACCACATCTGCAGAGAGTTTTGGGGTTAATGGTGAACCAAGGTTACCAAGATCAAACAAAAACACCATCCCAAAAAAAGAAAGGTCTGAAAGGAAACTTGACCAAACAGTGCACAGAGGATAACATGCACAGAGGGGTGGTGAGCTGAGCAAAGATTCCTGATAGGCTATCTGGGGTCACCGGTTCATGGACTCATGCCCGACTTTAAATCCCCTCTGCTGTGATGGCAAAGCAAAAGCCCCTCCACCAGCTGAAGCCAGAAGTTACCTGAAGCACGGGGGAGTGTTGTACAAGGAGCTGTTCCCAGCCTGCACTTTGTAGTCTAGGACTGAGGGGCACTCTCTGAGTGCAAAGCCCAGCAGGTCCTCACGGACGATCACCACCGTGACCCCCGCGCACCCCACGTTCTTCTGGGCACCGGCAAAAATCACACCAAACTGAAAAAGAAAAAAAAAACACGAGCTATTTTAGAAGCACTGAGTCATTTTTCATCAATGTATTCAAACTTCCCAACCTCTTTTCAAAGCACAATTCTTAGGAGAAAATGATTCTATTCCAGGCCTGTTCAGAGTGCTTTCCACTGTCTAAAGGATTCTCTATCTGGGATAGCAGATCAATACTTGAGAGTTCGGAGGCCTGCAGATTACTTAGCGGCCTGCTCCTTCTCACTGGTAAGATGCTAACCTAAGTTTATTACTGTAAAGATCTCACACATACTCATGTTCACTCTGTGGACAGCCTTTTGACATCCAAACCAGTCTTTAAAATGGGGCTACTACTTGTCTTTCTTTTTTTTTTTTTTAATTTATTTACTATTTATGTATATAAGAACTAGGGTAGGCCAAAGGTGTGGGGAGTAAGAGGATTCACCAGAGACAGAGTAGGGAACAGAACAGGTAGATCTACTGAAATACACTGCTGAGGGGAGCAGTGGGCAAGACAGGAGAGGTCTGCTGCATCATATGTGGGTTAGTTCCCTTGCTGGGGATCGAACTCAGGCTATCGTAGTAACAGTGCTGAGGCTTAACCCTTAGGCCACCAGGGAGGACCCCTTTACCACAATTTTTTTCAAAAAGGCATACAACCATTTAGTTGGCACATTTTCAAATGCCTTAAAGGCCTTATACTCCTTTGCTGCATGCACCTGGGTGCACTGCCTGCCTTGGGGTGCCACTGGGAATGTCTGTATGTCTTGTCAATGCTCTTAGTAGGTACAAGGGCAGCTGAGGCTCCTTTAGGCTTCCTAAGCTTGGTAAAATTGGCATCTTCCCTTAAAGAAAACAAGCCACTCCCAATATGCTCACCAAAAAAGTCTTCTAAGAGCCACTCTCAAAGATAGGTAAGTTCCCCAAGGACAAATGTGCCCTGTGAGGCCATCATTAACTCGGCACGGGGAGTGCCAGCACCTAATCTTTTTTTTTTTAAGATTTATTTATACAAGCACTGGGTACAGTCAGAAGCGCGGGAGGGTGAGAGAATTCACCAGAGTCAGAGAGGAGAGCAGAGCAGGCAGATTGACGAAGTACACTGCTGAGGGGAGCAGCGGGCGGCAGGAGAGGTCTGCGCGCCATGTGGGACCCTCACCCGGTGGCCTGTGGGATCCTCACCCAGTGGCTGGGGATAGAACCGGAGCTGCAGAGGCTACGGGCAGCTTCGCAACCCAGCGCTCAACTGCTGCGCCACCGGGGAGGCGGTGCTGCTGCCCCAGCACCTAACCATTCTGACAACCCACAAGAAACATGCAATTGTCAGCCTGCTCACAGACAGCTGTTGTGGGCAGGAACCCCCGGACCAAGATTCTCCTAGCCCCTCCTGCTCTAGTGAACATTAAAACCCTGTATCCCCAGCCCACCTTTTTTATACTCTACCTTGGAAACATTCACTGGCTTGGATAGGAAGTTTGAGGACATGTCACAAACCAGCACTGCTCCCTTGACATCAGGGATAAAGTCAAACTCCACTCCATGCACAGTCTCATTGGCGCAGTAATACACATAGGAGGCATCAGGATTGAGGTTCCAGGTGCTGGGATCTGGAATTTCTACCACGGAAAACAAGTTAGAGACTTCACTTTCACTCCTTTCTCCTTAGGTGAATGGGATTCAACCAGGAACAACAGCCCTACCCAGAAGTCAAAGACTGATTCCAACAAATTCACAAACAAAAGCACTTATTCACCTGGCATAACAGTCACCACCTATAGGATTGATCTTACACTCCAACTACTATTGGGAGACAAGATCTCTTTAAGAAAGGCATGGTGGATATTTCATTTTTCTTGTCTATTGATAGTCAAAAGTTTCCTCTTAGAGACCCAGCCTTTCCTAACCCTCAGTCCACGTGGTTCCAGACCCAAAAGTAGCATTCGACTTAAGCATGACCAGGTAACTAATTTGGTTTAGGACACATGGGGCTGTTATTGGGAATGCTTCAGCAGATGCATAAAATTTGACAGAATTCAACAATATCCTGAGTAGCTGCAAGTCTTCCTCTAAAAAGGATGGGACAGCTTTCCTGATTATAGAGCTATCATGAAGGACACAGGGCCAGGACCTGGGGACATTATTGAGGCCCTTGATCAAGCCATACCTAAAACCAAACCATCCCATGGGCTTTTCAGCTAAGTGAGTTTCTACAGCCGTCAGTTAATAGTCTTAACTTAGGACAACTATCCAACCCAAATGGCATCAAACTAATTACTGACAAGGTGAGAAAAGAATTAAAAATTGCAGACTTCCTTAGGAGGGATACCTGATATCTGAATAGGGACCACCATCCTCAGTCCACAGCTCAGCTCCCAGCACTTACTTGTGTAACTCCCCAGTTTAGGGTAGACGAGATTCACAGTCCCAAACTTCTTGGCTTCTTCAGCAGCTTTAGCTGACCAAGCTCCGGTCACGACATAGTCAGCACACCTTCCTGCTTTCAGGCCAATTAGGTTTAAGGGAACAGCACTGAACTGGCCAGATCCACCTCCTTGCACAAAAATCACCTTGTAGTTGTCTGGAATGGCTCTGGGCAGAAGCACAGATCATAGCAAATACATAGATTCACAAAATCAAGGATAGAGAATGTGATAAATCGTTAGTACTTTATATGCTACAAGAAATATGATAAAGTTCTACTCCCACTTTGCCTTCCCCAATTCAGTCATGTATCTATGCAATCCCAGACAACTATTGGACCCTGAGGGGGAAGTTACGAGTATTGTTTGGACAGAAGCTAGTAACACCTCAGTGTTCTTTTAGGAAGTGGCCCCTCTGCATCTCAGTCCACAAGGTCGGCCACTATTGAACCCCAGATGTGGGGAATGAGCACACGACACAGCATAGCCAACAGGATTTGGTTCTGAGACCTCTGATTAAACTTCTGGGAGAAAAACTGTATCACTTGGGCCTCCCTGGTGGTGCAGGGGTTAAAGTCTCAGTGCTATCAAGCTATCAGCAGCCACTGGTGCATGAAATCGATCCCCAGCCAGGGAGCTAACACACATGGCTCAGCAGAACTCTCCTGTCTCACCCACTGCTCCCCTCAGCAGTGTATTTCAGTAGATCCACCTGTTCTGCTCCCTATTCTGCCTCTGGTGAATCCTCTCACCCCCTGCAACTTTGGCCTGCACACCAGTTATTATATGCATAAATAAAATAAATCTTTTTAAAAAAACTGTTTCAATTGAGGAAAAGAATAAACTCATAGGAGTTAATCTAGCAACCACTGGTGGCCTCCTGGTAAAACTAACACATAACCAAGGAGAGTCAGATGTTGGAGAAAAAGTCTTCATGACATCACCTTTCTGTCATGTCACTTCTGTTATGTGAGGTGACACACTCCCTTTTTTGCTTTAGCCAAGAGTTGGGCTTCAGTCACTCGTAACTAAAGTCCTAAGAGTATCCACAAGTATCATGCTATGAACCAAGTGAACACTGGAGAGGATCTTTAATCATGTTTTAGGTTTAATTGTATAACCACATACCAGATATACATGGAGATTAACAGTGAAACTTTTTGACTCCAACATAGAAAATTATGCTGATATTTAGAATGGCTATAAGTAGTAGAATAAAGCCAGTCCCAAAGGGACAAGGCCATGGAACTAGACCGAAGCCTTTTAGTAAGATCAGAATTTAGAGCTCCAGGAGAGGGACATCAAGTACCAAAGAACAGGGCAACGTAAGAGGGCATGGGGGGGTAGGTGGTATGTAAATATCTGGTTCTCAACAGCATCTGTCTATGCCTGTGTTTAGTAGGGCAGCAAGGCATGCAGATGGGCTTTCAGAGGCTCTACCCATGAGCTTCAGCAGCTGGGAGAACTAGCAGCATAAGGCTGAGCTCCAGGTCTATGTTATTCAGAAGACAGGCAGTTAACAAGGGCAACTATTGATGGAAGGGCACAAGACAGGCCTAGATACAAGGAAGGAACTTGATTAGAGAAGGGCTAGCCCCATAATTGAGTGTGGAGTCCAGTTAGAGGCCCATAGTCATGGGGCTTAAAGCCACATGGGCCAATGCTCCTAAAAGGTCCTCCAGGAAGGCCAGGACTGTTCTGTGAACATGACAGGGACCCAATTGGCAGACCAGGTGGTGAAGCCAAGCAGATGCTACCAGTCCTCAACACTCACACTGCCATGAGTTTCTACTGCTCTCTCAGAAAATGCCACCTAGTCTGCCCCACCTAACAATTTTACCAAGGTAAATTGGGAAAGCTATGAAATCATTGGTACAACTCCAATTTTATTAATAAAATAATGCAAGTGTGGACCCTAACTGATGGATCCAGCACTTGAATATTTTAATATTTCCCCCAACCAGATAATTAATTCTGACAGGTAGACAGGCCCACATTTTAAGAATCAGTGAACTAGACTATAATTAATGATGCAGACAAAGAGGACCATTTCTTGTCATCTAAATCCCTTTTAAGCTAGTTTCACTTCCACAGTGCTGAAACTCTTTCCTAGAGCTAAGGATTTCAAACCTTTGGAAACACTACATAAAATAAAAATACACAAAAACAGGATGAGGAGCAAGTTAAAAGCATTATGTACTCATGGAGTGAATTTGGAAGAATCTTAGATTTTTTTTTAAATTATATTCTGAACATGCAGAAAATCATAAAGGAAGTAACAAACACCCTGGTGTTTAGATTATAAATAAGAGGCACTTTGGCCTTTAAAATGTCACACTCACAATAATTCCCGCACAAGAGTCTCTGTGTTGTTAATAATCTTAGCAAAATCTGATGACCTGTGGCTCATTTCTGTAGAAGGAAAGATAAACAACATGAGTTCCAGTTCAAAATCCAATGAATAGAAGTAACTTTAGAAGTCACCACAAACTTTGCAAGTAAAATAATAAAGGGAAATTTCAGTGATTTTGTATTCAGATGGTGGGCCAAGGCTCACTTGTTTAGGGGAAAATCCAATTTGCTTTTCAGGTTGCAAACACTGTAGCCTTAATTTCACAGCAGAATTTGTCAGGTGGCAAATTCACTGAATGAACCAGTTACTATTTCATCCTTTGATCTCTGTAATTTCTCACAAACAGGAAACTGTGTGAAATGGCTACTTTTTAGGACAACAGCCCAAATTCCATGGGACACTCTTACTTCACAGAAACCTAAGTGCATGTCCCAAACCCACAGGAACAAAATTTAATAGCAATGAGCACACAGTTCACCCTACAATCGCCTATATAGGGCAGCCTTTGGAAGTACCAAAAAAGGCAAAGGAAAATTAAATAAAAGAAAATGAATTTTAGAACTCACACGTCCTTTCCCCAATAATATAGAGAGAGGAGACAATGACATTATTAATGTGCAAGACCTTCATTAAAGGCACCTGTATTTTTAAATTTTAACAAGTTCATTTTAAAATATGGAAAAAACTGTAAGTTGAATGTGAAGCAGTATAATAAATGTTTGGGGCACTGTTCTGCAGATTTATAGTATCTTCTGATCTCAGATCCTATAAATAGCAAAAACCAATTATGCAACAGTGAGCTGAGCTGGATGAACCCCTCACCATCATTTATGCAGGTGTCAAAATTACTTCTACTGAACATGCAACCGGAGCTATTAAAATTTTAAAATCTATCTATGAAAGGTCTACAGAAGACCCTGTGAAACTTCTAGGCTTGATACATTTAAATTAGATACATTTGAAAGCTGGATATTCACAGAATCCAAAAGTAAATCTTACCAAGAACACTAATCCCAACTCCTTTGTAGTCTAACAATTCTTTTTGTAACTCTAATAATACCTAGAAGGAATAAGGAAAAAAGATGATTTTAATATACTGTGCACAGCATTCCCTCTAGACATACAAATCTGGGAAAGAGAAGGGTCCGGGAAGTGTCCGCCCACAAGGTCTGTGAGGTCTGGAGATTTCTGTCCTGCCCACAGCCAATGCCCTCACTTCCACTGTTCCCAAAGAGGCCTGCTGATGCAATTCACACACAAGTTGAGAGTGAAATTATGCAACATGACTGATGTTATGATATAGTTTTTTCCAAAGGCATGGATTTATTTGGATATAAAAATTCACTTGAATAAAACTTACTCTTGTAACTGAATCCCTAGAAAATATTCCCTCCACAATATCATTTGCTTCTCTCTTAAAGCAAAAGTACAAAATGCATGAAGTTCTAGGTGCAGAGAAAGGGGGAAAGGCCAAGAAAGCCTAAATTAAACAGATAACTCAATTTTCTAGAGTTTTGGTCTAACTTGTTCAGCTGATGATTCATGCAGAGTGGGCAGGAAGAAGGAAGCACCTGCAACCGAAGAGAACAAATGGGCAAAAAAACCAGGAATAATTCTTAAACTTTATGAATAATTTATTGATTATCAGAGAGAATGGGGAGGGAGGGCACAATGAATCGTGGCAGAGGGCAAAGCACATTCACATATGGAAGTGTGAAGCTGTACTCCCCAAATGATAGTTAGGTAATTAGTAGCAAAATCAATAAAACTTAAAAAAAATCTTTATGAAGTTATAGATGACTGATCTCCTTTTGTACCCATGGTGGAGCTCCCCAATTAGTGATATACTAATTCACAATTTGCAGATGAAGATTCTCAAGTATAGAAATCAATTTACAGAAATCCTATTTAAATGAAGTAGGGAGGCTACAGAAGTTTGCAGGCTTGCACAATTGGCAAGCTACAGAATCCCACTGGTCCTGCATCTCCCACGGGAAGTGATGTTGCTTCCCTAACTTGGGGAAAGGGAAAAAGTCCTCTTAATTTAGCAGCAGACCCTTCAAAAGCTATCTAAGGGGGTACTGGCTTTTGATCTGGGGAAGCAGACATGTATCTTGTCACGAAACTGCACTTTCTAAATTTCCTTTTTGTTGTACTTTACAAATAAATCCATTTTGCTGGTGAAATAAGCCGTTGCTCATTTGTTTCAGGTCATGATCCTTGAGACTCGAAGGGTGACTTCATGGTATGCCCCTGGCCAGCCTTGATCCATCCTGTAAGATGACCACAGCCCCATAACCACACAGGGGCAATGGACACAGCACCTGGGTTTGCCATCATGGCAGGAAATGGGTAGATGATGATGTGCTGGTCCGAGCTCAGCCTCCCCTTGCAAAACACAGCTTGCCTGGGAGAAGCCCATGGCTTTTCCCAAAGGAAAGTAAAATGCAAAAAATTACAAACTGAAAAGAAAAACACCTATCTTTTAAAGGAAGAAAAATTTAAAGCCCTTAATACAGATACATGCTGAGAGGCTTAAGAGTGAAGTTGACTATCTGAAATTGTCTTTAAAATTGTTCAGGTATGGGGCCTCCCCGGTGGCACAGCAGGTTGAGCAATGTGCTGTGAAGCTGTCCGCACCCTCTGCAGCACAGGTTCAATTCCTGGCTGGCCAGGGAGAAACCACATGGTGTGGCAGACCTCTCCTGCCTTGCCTGCTACTCCCAGGCAGTAGCGTCTTCTGTCCTGCTCCTGCTCTCTCTGGTGAATTCTCTCACCCTCCCGCACTTCTGACCTGTATCCCAGTTCTTGTATAAATAAATAAATCTTTTTTTTTTTTTTTTTTTTAAAGATTTATTTATTTATACAAGCACTGGGTACAGTCAGAAGCGCAGGAGGGTGAGAGAATTCACCAGAGCCAGAGCAGGGAGCAGAGCAGGCAGAAGGACTGAGGTACACTGCTGAGGGGAGCAGCGGGCGGCAGATGTCTGCGCGCCATGTGGGACCCTCCTCCGATGGCCGGGGAGCAGCCGGGAATCAAACCGGCACTGCAGAAGCTGCTGGCAGCTTCGCAACCCAGCGCTCAACCGCTGCGCCACCTGGGAGGCCCTAAATAAATAAATCTTAAAAAAATTATATTAAAAAAAAAATAGTCCGGGGGGGCTCCTGTGGCACAAGGGATTAAGACGCAACCTATGAAGCTATCCACAGCCACTGCAGCATGAGTTCAATTCCCAGCCAGGAGCTACCCACATGGCACAGCAGACCTCTCCTGACTCACCCACTGC
>NW_023605104.1:0-28019 GCF_014898055.3 Talpa occidentalis | reverse complement strand
TTTGACTTGCTCCTTATTTGTTCCCTTGTTTCAATGCTTCTTTTTCAGTGAGTCCTTCCTCCATCATCTTCCTAACATTGAAATTCACCCCTTCTTCTGGGCCCTATCTCCACTCCTGCTTTCCCCCTTTCTTAGCACTTACTCTATCACTCACTGAATTCTCTATTTTGCTCATTTCCTCACTTTACATTGGCTACTTTCCTAAAGTGTAAGCTTCTCATGGGCAGGGTATTTGTCTTATTTTATTCACTAAAACAATATACAGCACATACTAGTGTTCAATAAACAGTTGTTCAATAGATGAATGAGTTCATAGATGAGTGAATGAGTCAGAAAAGGGGAACAATGTCAGCTTGAGGACTTCCTTTTTAAACATCCATTTCTGCTTGTATCCCTAGTCATAAGAAGGGGACTGAAGCTTTACAAAATGATGCACCCATTAGTTGATCATTTAAATTCGGAGCAACGTTTTCTCTTTCCAGTTCAGATAGTATACCCATAAACAGCACCACCAAGGAAAATCAAAGAAAGGGACTTGATGCCATGAGGAATAGATTTTCTCTCTATTCCTCATCATATTCATGACTTACTGGTAGAAAACCTCAGGGAGCTCACAGAATATACTCACATGACCAGCCTAGAGATATGTCTTCACAAAAAGGCGGTTAATAATATTCTTAGGAAAAGCCCTATTTATCTGCTATATATTCTGACAATCTTAAAAGCATTTTGAAATATATTTAGTTTTCAATTTCTTAGCATCAGGATAAACCAGGCAATGCCACTGTGTAAGCTGTGCAGTTTTGTCTGATAAAAATATCTCACAAACATGGGTTCCCTGTGTAAACAGTGTTGTGCCTGGGACATTAACAGGAGTAGGTTTTCTCCACCATCTTCCAGATTCATGGCTCTGGATTTAATTACTCTGCTGTGTGTTAGATCAGATGTTTACCACATACCTGGTTACACTGCTATTAATATTAAAATCAAAGCCCATGAGTTAAAAGAACATGATTTAAAGGTATGCCATTAATGCCATTAATATAGTTACTCATTATTTTGGTTCATTTCAAAATATCCCCAATACAGAACAGTTGCACAATAGGTAAAAAGGACCTTTGCCGCAACTGTGAGCTGCTGGCATGATGCCCTGTACGAATATCTCATCCTTCAGGAAACACTTTTGCAATGTTTTCTTCAAAACTCTATTCTCCTACATAACTACAAACCAACCATCAATATCAGGTGGTTAACACAGATACATTATTCCACCTATCCCGAGGGATAGGTGAAGCAGCTCACCTTGACTTTGTTCCAGCCTTTCCCTGAAAACACTACACAGAATTGCTCAGCAGATGACAGGGCATGGGAAGAGCTTGCACATACCTTTGAACCAGCTCAGTGAAGAGAAGATGGAAAGTCTGGTTTCCTCCCTACCTCCACTTACAAAGCACTCTTAGGTAACAAAAATGTAAGTAACAAACTTACATTCTTGATTAGATTATTGAAAATACTCATTCTGATATATAATTTGTTCATCAACTCACACAGGAACATGAGATCCCCATCCTGTCTATTGAAGACAATAAAGTTGCACACAGACCATTTTCTGCAGCCAAAAGGGTGTTTCCCACTTTTTTTTAATGTAACTGACATAACATAGGCTTATCATATTATAGGTTTCAGTGCACAATTATGTAAATCAACAACTGAATAGACCACCTATCCCCACAAAAGGTCTAACTCCACCTTTATATATGGCCCCTTCACTTCTGGTTACTACTACTATGTGGTCTATGTTTTTGTTTTATTTAGTTTATTTGTTTTGGTTTCTTCATGCACCACCTGTGAGTGAAATCTTATGGTCTTTCCTTTTCTTACTGTTTCACTAAGCATATTCTCTTGGTTCATCCCTGCCTGTTGTTACATAAGGCATGGAAATTCAGCTACACCTATGTTTTCAGGCACCCAGAGTTAAATAACTAGGCTCTCCCCCACCCCTCTTGTAAATAGACAGGCAGCACTCCCAGAATACACTGCCAAGTTCCCTGACAAGATACTGGAGGCAAGTCAGTTGAGTTGGATGCTAGCCCATCACACAGGCATGGACTGGGAAGGTTCCATGAGGCAGGTGAGCACAACTAATCACCAGGATATGAGGTGTCACCAGGTGGTTGCTCAGAAATGGGTGAATGTCGACCCTATGCCCAATCTTGGACTTCGGCTCTTCCCAGGATGAGGTAGATGACCAGGCCTGCTATGTCCACAGCAGCTGCAACGAAGAAGACGTTTCTCCAGGCATGCTCAGAGTCCTGAGGTGAGAAGTACAGGTGATTATGGCCTCTAGTCTTTTCCCATTTGGCTGAGAAGGGCTCTGGCACCCTGGTGTCCTGGCCTACTGTTCCCACTTCCAGCTCTGCTCCGACACCCACGGGTTCCTGCTTGTTCCAGTGCTTTGCAGGGATGTTTCTCCTACACTGGCTTTTCCCTCTGCTAGAAGGTTGCTCCCCAAAGAGCAATTTGACTTGCTCCTCGTTTGTTCCCTTGCTTCAATGCTTCTTTTTCAATGAGTCCTTCCTTCATCATCAACCTAACATTGAAATTCACCCTTTTCCAGGCCTCTCTCCACTGCAGCTTTCCACCTTTCTTAGCACTTACTCTATCACTCACTGAATTCTCTATTTTGCTCATTCCCTCACTTTTCATTGGCTACTTTCCTAAAGCATAAGCTTCTCATGGGCAGGGTATTTGTCTTATTTTATTCACTAAAACAATATACAGCACATACTAATGTTCAATAAACAGTTGTTGAATAGATGAATGAGTTCATAGATGAGTGAATGAGTCAGAAAAGGGGGACAATGTCAGCTTGAGGATTTCCTGTTTAAACATCCCTCAGTGATAAGAAGGGGACTGAAGCTTTACAAAATGATGCACCCATTAGTTGGTCATTTAAATTCTGAGCAACGGTTTCTCTTTCCAGTTCAGATAGTATACCCATAAACAGCACCACCAAGGAAAAACAAAGAAAGGGACTTGATGCCACGAGGAATAGAATTTTCTGCTATTCTTCATCATATTCATGACTTACTGGTAGAAAACCTCAGGGAGCTCACAGAATATACTTGCGTGACCAGCCTAGAGATATGTCTTCACATAAAGGCAGTTAATAATATTCTTAGGAAAAGCCCTATTTATCTGCTATATATTCTGACCACCTTAAAAGCATTTCCCATATGGGAGGTTGTACAAATGCATAAACACCATGTACTCAACGGTGAGAGGGGTGTCTGCCTGACCATTGATGGGCCTGCCCACCCAAGCATGTTCCTGCATTTTTTTCCTTTATTTTGTCACTTGCTCAGCATCTCACAGATTTTGTAAATATTTGATAAGTTCCTTCAGAGTTAGGGTTACCCTTTCTTGATCACCTGAACATTTTAAGGCTTCAGTTGAAAAGTGCCACATCCTTGGAATGCAAATGTCCAGGCAAATCACAATAGATAACCACACTGTACATTAAAGGTGTAAGTTAAAATAAGCAATTATAAGGAAACTCCTCATCCTGGTTTATACTAAGGGACACAGCCTACAGAAACAGCTGGACTGGCCTTGATAAGAAACTGAGTCAGGAACAAAAAGCATGTTTTCTCCTGGAAAATAAAACCCTTAGTTCCCAGAATATAGGTCTCTACCTAGGCAGGATAAAGTCGAACATAGGTCCTTGTTTAACTAAATGCACAAACAATATCAAATAAAAATATTAATGGGACACCTGTCTAGAGAGTCTCTAGAAAAATCCTTGAAAATATCAAATGATTTCCTTTCCATGGAAAGTATAAAATTCTTGTGAGGCTCAGAATTTGAGAGTTTTCCCAGAGCTCTCTGGAAGCTATTTCTTGGCTTGAGTCCTCAGTGTTGATTCCTTTTTGTGTTTCACTCAATTTCCTTATATCAAAACATGGACCTCCCAACCACTATGGAGAGCTGTGTGGAGATTTCTGGACCTACTAAAATAGAGCTTCCATAGGATCCAGCAATTCCACTCCTAGGTATTTACCCAAAGGACACAGAACATCAATTCCAAAGAACACCTGCACCCCTATGTTTATAGCAGCACTGTTTACAATAGCTAAGCTTTGGAAACAGCCCAAATGCCCAAAAATAGATGACTGGATCAAGAAGATGTGGTACATATACACCATGGAATATTACTCAGCATTCAAAAAAGATAAACACATGCAATTTGCAGCAACATGGATGGCGCTGGAAGGGATCATGCTCAGCGAAATAAGCCAAAAGAAAAGAAAAATACCGGATGGTCTCACTCATAGCAGGAATGTAGAAAACTTAAATAAGGGACCAGGAAATGAATAACTATAAGAAAGTGAAAATCAAAATCAACAAAAAACTATGAACCAGAGACACTTTTTGGGGGGCAGGGGGCGGGAGGGGAGGGATTGGGGTCAGAATGGGGGGCTGCAATTTTATGGGGAATATAAAATAAAATTTATTATTTAAAAAAAAAAAGACTTGGACCTCATGTGTCTCAGAGACTTTGCCTGAACCCCAGGAGCAGACCCAAATTCAGGGCTCCAGCAAGTGACCTTGACTCTATCTGATTCCTCAGAGCTCAGACATGGTGACTGGTGACTACTGCCAGGTCATGTGACTCCAGGTTTGGTTGACAATCCCAGAGATTTTAAGGATTTTTATCCCAGATCAGACAACTCCCAGTGTGGAAATCTAGTCCCAGGATGGTCCATTGCGTGTGGTTATGGGTATTCTGTTTTAGCTGGAAAGACAAAATTTGCTAGAATATAATGACCAACTAACCGGAGCAGTCTTGACTGTCTCCACAGGAAAAGGCCAAGTGCTCCCTCTGATCCACGTGTCCATTGTGTCTATGCGAGTACAAACCCACCAGAGGATGCTGAGACTAGATGCTGTGATGACTAGGGAGCGGTCCTCCAGGGGGAGCATTTTCACACAGCTTTGTGCTCACCTGGGCGTGACATGAGGGTTGATCCTCTGCACCCTGAGCTCCTACAGTTGACTGAAGTAGTTTGTAGGTGAACTGAGACAGGTAAAGGCCAAGCCCACCCTGGGACACACCAACGAAGCCAGTCTATACCCGCACATAGATTAAAAAAGTTCAGCTAGAAATCAGCTAGGCAAGGCTGACTATGGGAAATGAGACTTCAAAACCCAATAAAGCAGGAGTGGCAGGGGATGCACCACATATCACCACCCTTGTAGGGTTTATGGGCAACATTTATGGAGGGAATAGTGGCAATTATTTCCTTGGTGCGAGGAATTAGCTAACAGAAAATTTCTTTGAAGAGGTCAAGTGGGGCACTTATAATTGTCAAATTTCTATTTCCAGATGCAGCTAGAAGATCTGCTCAAACCTAAAACAGGCTACTAGGACAGTTATTTACACTGATACCTAGAAGTTTCTACGAGAAGAAATGATAAGGTCATGTCTTTGCCATTACTGGTATTTAAAAAAGTTAAAACGAAAAGAATCTCTACTTAACAAAGCCAGAGCACAATCCACTAGCCCCTCCACTCTCATTAATGATGAACAAACAGGCGAGGCAGCGCTCCTTTATCCTCCTTCTCCAGAGGCCAGGAAGTTTGGTACCTGAATCCTTCCACACCCACCTAAAGCACCCACTGATGGACCAGGCATTATTAGACTCTGTAGGAAGTTGACCACTCTGGTAAAGAGGCAGGCACCGCCTCTGCTCTCAATACCCACTAGCATGCAGGTCTTCATAGCTGGCAAATTACCTAAAACATTCAAAGCCAGAGAAAAGAGACAGCCACTACAATTACCAAGCTGAAACCCATTCAAATGATTAAATAGATGAAGAAATCCGCCACCTCGTGGCCACAAGTGTCAACACCAGAGATCCAGAGATTTCTAAAGAGAACAAAGATCCTTCAGGTTTAAACCAGTCACATTGCCTGAGAGCCTATACCTCGAAACTACCAACAGTGTTGTCAACCTATATTTTCTCCATCAGAAAATTAAGTATCAAAGATTATAAATAAAACTAAAAAGGTCCTATTGGACTATGGTGGAGGACTATAGATGTTTTGATGTTGAATGTGATATAGTAACAATATCTGAAGGGGGAGATCCTATACCTCTAAACCACAAACAGTGGTAAAACAGATGCATCAAAAAAATAAAAAATAAAAATAGAAAACTCATACTTGCGTTATGCAAAATATCATACTGTGAGACCTTGAGGAAGATTCTGACTTAGTTCTTGAGACTAAACTTAACACTAGATTAGTACTGCTCCAAGGAACTAAAGAGAATCTGTTCACTTCTACAATCATTTTCATTAGGGGAAGTCCAAGCAGAAAGTCAAGGGATTCCCATGAGGACTCTGATCCATTCGGGAGCTCCTCTTTCTGTCTTGCATGCCATTACTTTCCCAGATACCTTTTCTCAGAGTGAGAAATCTACAAATGGTGGTCGTAACAAGGTTCTCCACAAAACAGCAGTGTCAACACTAAAATAAACTTTAACTGGAGTCCCAGTTCTGGGACATGCAAACTAGGAGAAATCATTTCCCCTCCTTGTAAAACCTCTGGGGTCTGAACTCAAGGTAGAGCTCTCCAGTGGCCCTTAGGGCTCTTATAGTCAATGGAGACTTGCCCTACTACCTAAGAACCATATCTGCAGCAACTTCTTGGTGCTGAACTACAGAAGAAGCTCTGATGGATAAACATATCATGTTTTCCTAATGCACAACACTCTGCAGAAGTGATCCCAACTTCACAGCACACATAGTGTTCCTCAGCAAACTGGTCTACTTCACATGAGCTAATCCTACTCTCCCTAAAATAATGATTCTTAGATGTACAATTGATAGCTTGAACCCAGCACTTTGCTGCCAGAGAAACTTAAGGGAGCTGAATCTCACCATAATTGCATCAGATGAATTGATTCCCTTAAATTGCAGAATAATTTGCATGAAGTTTCAGGAACTAATCCTGTCTTTGTTTGGAATACAGATGCTAATGCCTCTGAGATTCATCCAGAATCTCACTGTCATTGCTGAGGGGTCAATCTTTGAAAATACCAATTTGGCTGAGGCACATTCAGCTCAATAGGTGGAATCTGTACCAAAGGCCTCCAAGTTGGCAAAAAGCATAACAGCTGTCATATATTCAGATAGCCACTATGCTTTTGGAAGAGCCCCACAGTTTGGAATGTTGTAGAAGCAAAGAGGCTTCCTGTCTTCCCCAGGACAACCTATAAAGAACAGGAAGCAGGCCATAGATTTTTTTTTTTTAGAAACTGATTTGCTCCCTCAATCTTTGGTGAAATTGCAAACACAGGGACACATCAGGGCTTGACACCTCAGAAGCCAAAGGCAATTGACCAGCAGACTGGGCAAGTATGCCAGCAGCATTGTCCAAGTAGAGAAAGAAATGCTGCTCTTCAGTGTCTGGTTATCATTTAACAAGGTTAAAAACTAAGCCCCCACCCATGCAGGTTACTTAAAAACTAATAGACAAAGGGAATTGATAAGGTTGTTGTGGGAACCGGGCCATAAGACTGATCATTTTGACTATGGATGCAGAAGCAGGGCCAGGATACATTTTGTGTCCGATGTCAGTTCCCAAGACCAGACATCCCAGAAGTAACTTGCTCAAATCAACTCCCCACTTATGAGAAGCCCTGCGAAACAGGTTACAAAAGGGAGTCCCATGTCTTCCTACATGCACAGACCTCTCCTCTCCCACCTGCTGCTTCTCTTAGTGTCGTATTTCATTAAATCTGTTTTCTGTTCTCCCTCTGTCTTTGGTGAATCTTTCATCCCCCATGACTCTGGCCTCATCCCAATATTTCTCCCCACTGCATTGTTTCACCCTCCAACTTAAGTAATGCCCTTTCTGAACTCCAGAAAGCCACACCTGAGACAGAGATGCAGATATGGATCCAAAAGGATGGGTGATTTCTATGAGGAAGTGAGAAAAATAGGACTAGGGCTCAACCATCACTCTAGTCCAACCCACTATTGAATTATTCTCATGAATTCACCCTCTGGGCACCTGACAAGATGGTTTCTAGGGATAAATGGTATTTTTGGAATCCTTCCCTGAAAGTGTTTTCTATCAAAAGATGTATGATCTTTCCTAAATATAATGCAGGTAAGTTTCTCTAGGTCCTATGGGGCTTTTCCAATGCCCACTGGGGTATTTGCAATCTGGCAGATGGATTCATATAGATGCCACTGATGGAGAATAATAGAAAAACTGGAAAGGAGATACAAGGTCAAGAACCTAACTCACACAAGTTGGTAGGGGTAGAGGGGATGAGTGTAAGCCATTAACCCAGTTATAAAAACCAAAACCCTTAGGCATCAACGCCCAGACCCAGAGGTACAATACCCAGAAACTATCAGACTGCTATAGAGAGTGTCAGGGTCACAAGCCACCCACCCACAAATATGAGCCCCTCCCTGAAAATGATAAAACCTAACAAGCCCTGACAATGCAGCAGCAGTCCATCTGCCCACCTGTGACTATGCAGGTGCTTCCTTTCGCTAACGTTCTCCCTCTGCAGGGCAGGCCTCCTGCCTGCCCATGCCCTGTACCTGCCAGGACTTCTCTTCACTCACTACCTCAGTGGAGGCTGCTCTCCTCAGGGCCGCCTGCTTGGAACCATGCTGGCCTCTCCCAGCAAACCTGTCCATTTTGGGGCAGCTCTTCCTGCCCGCTTGTGTCTATGTAAGTGTCTTTTACTCTCTGTCCCTTTGTAACATGGTGGTGCCCAAGAAAAGGGAAGTTCCAGTTTTCCTGCTCCACCCTAAGGAGGGTGGAGCTAAAGAAAAGAGAAGAAGCTTCAGAGGAGACTGAGGAAGGAAGGAAGCAGGATGGAGAGCCAGAAGGAGCCCTGGAGGAGAAACATGGAGCAGACAGACATCTGGAGAAACTACACTGGCCTTTTGGTCGTGGACTGGGTGACACAGATGTGGGTGAGAGACCCGTGGGAGGTGACCATGGTGGGTTTTGTCTGGATTTTGATTTTGCTCTTTTCCTCCCAGACTTGTCTGGGTGTTTCTGATCCTTGTCTGTGGGTCTCCACTGGAAGGTGCTTTAGACCTGTGGCAGGCTTTGGGCCTGGCTCTGGGCCCATCCCATTTGGATGGAGTTTTACCCATGAGGGACAGGTAACTTTGGGTGCTTGAACTAGAAACTATATTCTTTGCCTTTCCTGAATTGTTTCCTATTTGTACTAAAGTTCCTTTTCATTAAAGTCCCATATGTTTTATTTTGATGCGGTGGATGGCAGAACCTATTTAGAGCAGGCAGGTTTGCGGGGTCTGGGCTGCCCCTCTCCCTGCCCCGTAAGACATTTCCCTAATAAACCTGCCCTTTAAATATAACTACCATCTCTGTCTTGTGAAAATTCACCTGGGAAACTTGCAGTGTGCTGCTGAAACAGGAGCTCTGGTGAAACCTTTCCCAGAGTGAACCCAAGGACCCCGCACTCCAAACCCACAGACTCCAAACACAACATCACCACCATCACGAGGTTGCCAGTCTGCCTAAATTGGGATTTGTCAACTCTCACTGAAGAGAAAATTTCTATACAGGAGGGTCAAGGTAGCAAGTAGATGAAACTTTTTTGGATCACATCATTCCAGGGTTTCTGCTGGATTACAGAGTGATCATGGACTACACTTCAGTGGACAAATGACTAAGGGAACTACTAAGGTGTGACTTACTTTTCAGCATTTCATTGTGCATCTCATCCCAATTCCTTAGGATTGGTGGAAGGAATGAGTGGAATCCTCAGAACCCATGTGCACAATTGACAGATGCTTATACCACAGATGCTCTGCAATAGCCAGGCCAAAGACCCTCTTATCAAGTCACTCTACATCTCATCAAGGAACTGGTGGAGAAGGGACATAAAATGCCAAGAGATAAACTAATTCTTTAAAGGAAATTGTCGTCAAAAAAAAGGTCAAGACTCTTTCTAGAAAATTTGCTGAGTAGCATGAGAAATGCATCTTCTAAAATCTCAGAAAGCATCAACTCATAAAACTGTGCATTCTCCTGCATTCCACACCAAACCATGGCAGCTTCCCCTTACACACTTGTGTTTCACAAACTGTGAAAGCCACATTGAGGAGGGAATGAAAATACTCTAAGTCTGACTTCTACTGGGTGACAATGCAGATTTGGCCTATGAATATTTCATGAGAACATTTTCTCACCTGATTTATGAAATAGCCAGTGATGGTAGTCGAGATGGCTCCAGCTAAGGAGGAAAATACTTCCGATAGTCCCCTGAGAAAGGCACTATACCTGGGAGACAGAAACAGAGGCAGAGAGAACATTCACTGGAAATAAAAGATTAATCCCAGCTCATCTGTCACAACTCTGTGTTTACCACTGAGGACGCCTGGGGCAGTGCTGACTTTGGACCAAACCTGAATGAAATGTCCTGATGGGAATAGTAGGATCCTGCGCTTACTTGGAGACTTCCAGGGGGTCACCTGTACTAACTTCTCACACTTTTTATACAAAATATACAGATTAGGGCCCTGTAGCTGGTTTATGTTCTTTGGACTGTGCTATGGAGCCTGATCTTCTAGAATCCAGGTTTGGTGTATAAAATATCTCTCTCCTAGAATATAAAAGACCTCTCATTAAAAAACATGGCTCCCCTGAGAAAAGGTATTTCTCACAAATATTGCTGCATTATTGAGGATGAGTGTGTTTTCTTTACTGTGAAATGTCTCTGGCAGCTATAGGGTAAAGTTCATTGACCTCTGATATTGACCTATATCAAGATAAATGTTCCTCTTGCTGTCCCCACCCTTTGCCTGCAATCACTTTACATGAGCTAGGCTTGTGGCGTTTCCAAGTCCTTTCAGGGACCCACCCTATGTGACAGTTGATGCCCCATGGAGGGATATCGCTGGGAGTCTCCGCTCACTGGGCTGTTCTGTGGCCACTGTCTACTCCTGTTTTCACTTTAAAAACTAAGTTTGATATAGTAGAGCATCTTTGGGTGTTTCAAGGAATTATAGTACTGACAATTTCCGTGACAGGTCTCATGTGTCACTCATATTTGATCTATATGTCGGAGCAGGGTTATGCCGATGGACCTGCACTGAGTTTCTATGAGGATAACGCAGAGTCCCTACCGAGGAGCAATATCCACCATGTTGAGAAGAACTCCTAGTTCACACAAGTTGCGGAAGATGGGAGACACTACCAAGATGGCAAGGGTGGTGATTTGGCTGGATCTCACCCAGGGCAGGAGCAGGTGGAGTCCACATGGGACAAGAACCCCTGGCAGGAGGACAAACAGTGAACAGGAGGCCCCCTGCGCGCCCCCCACATACCCTTCCATTCACCTCCATTCTTACCTAAGGCAGTAAAGAGTTTCCTGATGGTGTTGAGTCTATGGATATTTCTGGAGTGGAGAAAACCAGCGAGTTGACCTCCAAGGATAAAGGTGGGAAAGGCAACACATACCGGCAGAGCTGACATGACCCCACTCTGGGAAGGAGATGAGTGAGGGACAAGTCATCACCCCTCACTATGACTCAGACAGAGCTGTGGGGAGATTCTCTAGATCTGGGGTTATTCATTACATGCTCATCCCTCTAACACAAATTCCACATTACTGGTGTGAGTCAACATAATAATAGTGCTTGTGGATCAAGTTTCATAAAATTCAATTTGAGGGGTAAAAAACCACTAATTCTTCCTGTATATATAAAGTTTCCCTGGAAAAAAGATATTTAAAAGAAGAAAATTTGTTACAAAAATAGGCTAATAATTATGAACACACAATTAGCAGAGAGGGAAAAATGTGTATGTAAGGACTGTGTTAAAATGGTTTAGAGAAAAATATTCATGTCTGTAGGCTTGGATTCTCAAAAGGCACAATGGGAAAAATTCTGAGAAACTCTTAAAAACTGTATGTGTGGAGTGGGCTGGGAGAACAGGGGAGATTGGGAACAGGAAGACAGCAAGATGTTCCAACTGCCTTTTTATATTTTAAAAGAGATTTTAAAATGGGGAACCCTGTAATTATCAATTCAGCTTCTATTTTAAATGACCAATAAAGAGAATAAGGACAGAGGACCACTCTTTGGTTTACATAATCCAGACAATGAGCATGTCACTCTGATCTGGTCCAAGCTGTTCATTTAATGGATGAGTAAACCGAGACCATCGAGGTCACGTGACTTAGTGAGAAATTACCCTGAGAGCAACGAGTTCAGGTCTCTTGACTTCCCGTGCTGGGAGGGCACTGAGTTCTCAACTCTCTTTCCAACCACTCCCATCAGGTCCTCCTCAGCCTTGGTGTCTGAGGGTGAGAGCCCACGTAGCCTCACTCCAGAGACAGATCATCCCCAACAGCAGCTGTAGGACGTCCCTCTCTCATTCTGATGCCCTAGCTCTCTAGATGTCTTGTTTTCTCACTCCCTGGCCTGTGTTCTGTTTTTCATCTGCTTCTGGTCCTCCTACCCCATCTTTGGACTTACTGATCTCAGCACACCAGCCTCCTTGTGTGCAGGAGCCCCAGGCTCTGACCTCTGCTAAGAGGCTAGATCTCTGTTATCTCTTTCCATGTTTCACCAGGGAGCCCAGTCACCCTGGGGACACTGCTTTTGATTCCAAAGGGTGAGAAAAGCAATAATTCAATGACCATGTGAATATACCTCTCAGTGAGATCTATACCCTCCTTCCCAGTATTAGAATATCCATTTAGCAAGAATTGAAAAGCTCCTGTCAGCCAATCAACAATCTGTTCATTGAGTGGAAAATCAGAGAGCACCACACATATGTGCACTTAGTCTATATATGTTAAAATTGAGAGAAATGTTTTTTCTTAAAAAATTCCTATTATTTGGGCCTCCCTTGGTGACACAGGCAGTTGAGTGCTGCGCTGTGAAGCTGTCCGCAGCCTCTGCAGTGCCAATTTGATCCAGGCCCGCCAGCGAGGGTCCCACATGGTGCAGTAGACCTCTCCTGTCATGCCCACTGCTCCTCTCAGCAGCGTATTTTGTCAGTCTGCCTGTTCTGTTCCCCACAATTTCTGGTGAATCCTCTCACCTTCCCGTGCATCTGGCCTATACCCCAGTTCTTGTACAAAAATAAATAAATCTCTTTTTTTCCCCCAAAAGATTTATTTATTTATTTATTTATACAAGCACTGGGTAGAGTCAGAAGCGTGGGAGGGTGAGAGAATTCACCAGAGCTGGATCAGGGAACAGAACAGGCAGAAGGACCGAAGCACACTGCTGAGGGGAGCAGCGGAAGGCAGGAGAGGTCTGAGCGCCATGTGGGACTCTCACTGGTGGCCAGGGATCGAACCAGCACTGCAGAGGCTGCGTGCAGCTTCGCAACCCAGCGATCAACCGCTGTGCCACCAGGGAGGCCAAATAAAGAAATCTTTAAATAAAATTCCTACTGTTTTTTGTATAACAACTATCATGTCTTACTTTCAGTGTGTTTCTGATTCCTATGTCACAAACTTCTTAAAGATAAACACAATTTTATTAAACTTTGTTGCTTACATGCAACAGAGTGCTTTCACTGGAGTTATTGTTCAGAATAAATGTAATGTTTTTGCTTAGGCCTCTTAAAAAGTGTGGCATTCTCTGCATGTGTGTCCTAGAGCCATTCCACTCTCTTCCCATTAAAAGAAGATTTCTTTTCAGTGACGCAAAGTCTCCAAACAAACACTCAAGTGAACCAGGTTGCATTTTCTCCCTGACCATCCTGGGCATAATCCTTGAATTTTGAACCAAACAAAAGACAGAAAATTTTATAAAGAAGCATTTAACAGAGGAACAGAATGAACTTCCTCTGTACTTACATTTCTGAAGTTAGCTTCAAGTACAGTGTTGAAGTATGTTGGTGTGTATGTTATTATAATATAATTACGCCAGTATATAGAAAATGCAGACACTAAAATGGCCCAGAGTGGCAGGGATTTAATCATAGCCTTAATGGGAACAGACCAGCCTGGAGATCTGCCCTAGAAGAAAGCAGAAGATAATGCCCCCTCTATTAGAAGCCAGGAGCTTTGCTCCACTGCACATCTCACCTCTAACACATACAGACAGACATGGAGATAACAGAGGAGTTGCTTAGTGCACCTGTTCAGCCAGGGAAGCCATGATGTATTCCTTCTCACCAGTGCTCATAAACGGATGATTCACAGGGTCCTCATAGACAAGAAGAAACCAGAGCAAAGAAGAGGCACAGCCTATTACACCTGGGAGAAGAGGGTTCAGTTAATACTGTCAATTTGACTTTGACCTGGGGTGCATCCTGTGGTCCACAGTGACTGACCCCAGTCCTCATCCTTAGTCTAGCATGCACCTATCGCTGGAGGAGAGGACTTTCCCAGCACTTGATTTTGGCCTTGGTCACACATATAACTTGCTCGTCCATGCTTTAAGAACCACAATATTGTTTCCAATTTTCTTCTAAGGTCTTAGCCATTGTCATAGGAGGAACATGGTCCAAATTACCCATTGTCAAATACCCAAGGCAGATACAAGACACAGAGAATGGAGCTGCACAAAAGGGGAGAACAAATGATTTCTTTTGAAGCAGAGTTGGGGCAGTTTTGAAATGCACCATTGCTAGAAATACTAGTGAGCTTACCTTGCTTGCTACAAACCTTCTCACATGGAAGTACTGGAAGAATTCTTCTCCTGCAAAGTTTTGCAATACTTCTGCAAAGTTCCTTCCATCATTTAGTCCTTCCAAAAGCACTACCTCTAGCACTGAAGACTAAGCAGCAGGCATATGTGCAAGTGATTACCCGGGAAATTTGTAAATTTGAAATTCATCTTCAACAGATGGATTTTCCCTAATACAAACATTATCTGGAATTTGCCAACACAGGATTATTGGTATGCTCTGAAAACAAAATTCATCTAAAAAGTCCCTTCTTAGGTCATTAAGAATATCTCAAGAGCTCTCTTTACTTGCTTGGTTGTGAATGACACATCCTTCACAAACACAGAGCAACCCATAAACACCAAGATTTTGTTAAGATTTTGAGAGTTTAGGAAGGCAAAGCACAGTTTTCTCAACAAGAAACTTAAAATTAAGTATGGAGGGATAGACGTGAAAATTAGCACTGGTGAAATTTAGCACATTGATAATGTAGGATGTTAATAGATTCCGTGGGTATTTAGTGAGTTCCTGTCTTAAACATGCTATTGCTCTTTCTCAAATCATGAGCCCAGCATCCTCTCCCATTGCTTGAATATTTTTTTAGCCCATTCTTTTTGAAATTTCTAGGACAGAACACTGGTAGATTCATGTGCCATAGTGATCACACTTAACATATTTTCTTCTAAAAACCATGACCTGATAAATAAAAACCACGAAGTAAGAGCACCATCCTCTAATGAAAACGCCAATAGACTGAACCTCCAGGTCCCACCAGATGAGGCAGGTTGCACATGGGATTTAAAAGAACATTGTAAAAATACATAACCTCAAACATTAGTCAAAGCAGATGGACTGTTCCATCCATGACTGAGTATGGACAATATTGCAAAGTAGTAGACCACTGCCACTGGAATACTCAGTGTGACTTTGAAAATTTCTGTCTCTGTGTAGTTCACCCACTCCTGAGCCTCACGTGGTCTGCCCTGCTCTGCCTCCTGTATTGGCTGATTCTCTACTCCACTCAGTTCTTTTACCTATGATCATGTCTCATTCCCACACTTTCCTGGTTGAGTAATATTAAGAGAATGTTAAAACAAGTATGAAATAAGTAAGCCTGGCTAAAACTATATTCCTACCAAGATAACCTGTTCAATAGCTTATGAAGCAACCCAGGTGGCCTCCTTCTTTGGGTTGAATTTAGAAACTGAAGAGAATGTGATGATGTCTCTAAAGTCATCCGGCTATTTTAGCTACATGCTCGAGTTCCCTGAACTTAAATGTGATTTGTAGTCTCTCATGATGAGGTCTGACATTAGCCACTTCTGTGGGTCTGCTAGAATGAAAGACTGCGTAAGCTGCCGTGTGGGCTAGGCAGCTCAGCCTTATGTGCACAAAGCCCATTAGGCCCAACCAATCCATTCACTCCTGACCCTGCAGAGGCATGTGGGTAAGTAATTTTCAGGCTTTTCTGCCCTGCACCATTAGGATTGCATGCCTGATGGGGGCACCTGCTTTTTGTTACTTTGTTATTTTTGTTATATTGTTTACTCTTGTGAGTAATGACTGCAGTATTGATATGTTCGCCAAGAGAAGCAGAGGCAAGAGAGAGAACAAGAGAAAGAGTGAAGATTCACCAAGGGCTGGGAGGCCTGCCAGCTTCCTGACACACCCAACACCACCCGGCACCCCTGCCTGCCGTGTACCTGGTTGCTGCACTGCATGTAAAAGCTCAGGAAAAGCCTGAGGTAGCCACCAAGGGCTCCAGGACTCTCATTTACCTGGTCTGCTCCCGATTATAGAAAACCTACACTGTGCCATCCTGGCATTACAGGCGCCTCTTAATTTAAGCAAGAGCTGATGCATAAACTCCTGTGACAATGAGCATATGTCACCAGGCAGGACCGGGAATGCTTGGGGAGCTGCTGACTGGTATATAACTTTGCGCCCAGAAAGACATCAGCGGAATGCCTTGTTAACAAGATGGGTACCAGAAGCCAAGGTCAGAAAGTTTGATTTTGGTCTCTAACTTTGGGCCAGAAAACTGGGCTGTAAATCTGAATTGGGTTCGCAGAATCCTCTCTCCTAAAGTGCAGTTAACCTAAACATGCATTCCTTCTTCCTGGCTTTTTTCTCTTTGTCCTCCGGCCATGAGTAATACTCTGCATAATCACTCCCTCCATAAAAAGGCAAGGTTCTGCCTTCTTCGTAGCATCTTGCTAGAACAGTTTGCTCCATGACTCCCGTTTCTTTGTCAGTGTGGTGATGCCTTGCTGCAACAAACTTCAGTTAAAAAAATATCTATACGGGTCCTCCCTGGTGGCGCAAGGGGTTAAGACTCAACCTGTGAAGCAATCAGCAGCCTCTGCAGCATCAGTTCGATTTGCTGGCCCTCGGGGATCTACCTACGTGGTGCAGCAGATCTCTCCTGACTGGCCTGCTGCTCCCCTCAGCAGTGAACTTCGGTCAATCTGCCTGTTTTGCTCCCTGCCCTGTCTCTGGTGAATCCTCTCATCCCCCACACCTATGGGCTATACCCTAGCTCTTCTCTCCATAAAGAAATAAATCTTTAAAAAAAATCCAAATCCGTTAGGATTTGGCAAACCATAGATGACTTGGATCAAGAAAGCACACCCAGCATTCTCTGTCCTAAACCAAAATTCTGAGGTGGAGGAGCACAAACTCACCAAAGATATAGAAGACATAAGGCCATCCTATGGTGTCACAGAGGAGGCCTCCGACAGAGAGGATGACGATGCTTCCCAGTAATGTTCCTACAGAAGAAGTCAGGGTATTTCACATGAGGGCGTCAGGCTTGGGACTCTCTATGCCTCCTACAGTTGAAACTCAACCAAGATGAGTTCCCAGCTTTAGTAATAAAAGCCGAAATCCAGACAACCTGCTGTCACTTCCTGCTCCTCCACTCAGCAGCTGTCTGGTGATGCAGCATAGAGCTGACAATTAGGGTGCCAGTTACCTGATCGAGCAATGGCGATGAGCTGACTCCTTTCCACTGGGGGAGCCCATTTGACCCAAATTGAAAACTGACCTGTTAATACCATGGTCTGTAAAATAAAAATAAAAGTTTCCTTCTTAGTATCTGAGGTCACGTTGGAACCCATGATCTACTCACAGTTAAAAATCTTGGTACCTGGGCTATGCCTTGGACAACCCGAAGGACAACGAGCAAGGTCACCCCAGTATCAGCTGCCAGTGGACAGAAGAGGGTCAGGACTGAGGAAATGACCAAGCCAGCACCAACCACGTACTTGGCTCCAAATATTCCAGCCACATAGCCACTAGGGATTGGCGCCAAGATTGTGCCATAGTTGAGTGCGCTGAGGATGATTCCCTGGATCTCAGGATTCCAGTCATACACAGGGGCCTAGATGAAGACAGCACACTACTGCACTACTGTTAATCTTTGGACTAAGAGGCAGAAAATGGTAATAACTGGCAGTTTCTTTTCCTTACTCTCAATTCCTCTAATCCAACAATTCTATCAAGCAGAGAGAGAGAGAGAGAGAGAGAGAGAGAGAGAGGAGAGAGAGAGAGAGAAGTGGAGAGAGAGAGAGAGAAGAGAGAGAGAGAGAGAGAGAGAGAGAGAGAAATTCAACCTAATCTTTCCCCGTTCACAATTTCCCTGCCTCCCCAGATAACTTACCAATTAAAATCAGAGCCTAAAAAGAAAGAATCCTATAAATGAGCAGCATCTCCAAGATAATAAAAATAAGGTGAAAAAAGTGGAGAGTATTTAAATCTGTGAAACTTCTATGTAGATATCTTCACCATTTTAGGGGAAGAATTTATGTGCACTGAATGACAGAATCAGTTTCCTTCATTCTAGGTGAATCCATGCTAACACATAGACATTAAATAGGGATATAAGCTCCCTAGATATTTTGTTCTATATAATTCCTGGAACATATTAGATACTCAATAAATAAGCTTCTTCTTTTTAAAACCATTTGAATTGAAGAAACAGTCCACAGTCTCATTCAACTTACCACTGCCTTGAGTTCCTGTGGAGTTTCATTCCTGCTGTCTGGGGCGTCAGTAGGAGGCACGTCTGTGGAGGCATTGGGTTGGCTGGGCCGGGCTGTGTTGTTCACCATAGCTGGCATGGCGATGCTAAAATTCATTTGTTGTGTGAACATTGAAAAGTTACAGAGAAGCATGATGAAGGCCAGCCCATATCGGGCTGAGCAACAGCCTGAGTGGGGAAAGCACAGAAAGTCAATAAGAAGCTGCTTTATTTTGCACCCTCCATGCTGCAATGGTGTTGTTGCAGGATCACCTCATTTCCAACATTGCCTTCCCAAGTTTCCTACCTGAGAGGCTGGGATGTAGGTGATGCCATTTATGAGCAGGGAACATAGTATTTTGGGGGCTGGGTGATGAGACTTTAATGGTGGGTGAGGTAGAGAATAGAAGCACATCAACATCATCTTTAAATTTTTAGCTAGCCTTGCACAAAATGTGCCAGTGTTGCATGAGAGCCCTGTGGTGATCCCAGAGTTGTGTGCAGATAGAGATGGACAGGAGCTGAAGGGTTGATTGCATTGTCCTGTCCTCATGGCTTGTGGGTGCTGCACATTCTGGCTTCTGCCACGGAGCAATGCAGGTGGAGTGGCCAGTATTGTTTCCTGTTGTGTAAGGACACTCTTGGTAGGAGTTAACAGCCAGACCCCAATGTGAGTTTGTTTCTGGGAGCCTTTATTTGAGACTCTCCCATTCCCCAAGCACAAAAATTTACAGTGAAATTTGGATCTCCCCCATATTCATTGGGCAGAATAATCTAAGAAGGATCACTACATTTAAACTTTGCCTTCTCTGCGCCAAGAACCAGGATGATGCCCCTTGCATTCACGTCTGTTTCTCTCCCAAGGCAGAATTTTACAATTATCTCCACTGAAGTCCAAATGTTTAAAGTGTCTATGGCTGTTTTCATAAATAAGTCCTTTTCTTAACCATTTTGATTTGTTTTATCCTTTGGATTTAGATAGGAATAAAAAGCTGCCACCACGCACATACCCTTATGTGCAACCAATGGGAAAAATGGTTGTGTTTTTGCCCTTTGTAGCATTTATGTTATTTTCTGGTAATTTTATTCATTGGCATTCTTAAAAAATGGAAATAGGAAGGTTGAGAGGGGGCACACCTGCCATGTCAGAGTCACTGAGACTGATTTTCAATGACTCCAACTGCTGGTTGTGGATGGGATTGGTACCTTTATGCGGCAAGCTATCTTTTTCCTGTATTTCATTTTTGACGCAAATGCATGAGTTTTATCAAAAATATTTTTATCCTGATGTCAGACATTTGGACCCTCCAATTTAATTTTCTTCTGTGTGTTTTTGGGCAAAGTCACTGAGTTCTCATGGCTTCATTTTTCATCCTTCAAATGGGGTTAAAGATAGAACTTTCTCAAAGCAGTTCAGTGAGTATTAAATAAGTTCATAGGACTTCATTATAATTATTAACTGATGATATGAAACTACCTTTACATTTTAGAATGAACTCTTAATAATACGTTTTAATGAAAACACAGGATTTATTTTGCAAATACATTAACAAAAATGTCACATTATTATTTATAAAAGCTTAAGATGTAGTTTGTGCATGCATGTATGTTTTTTGGCCAGGTAGCTTTGTAAAGAGAGGGAGTTTTTGACTGCTCAGTAATATTCCATTGTGTATATGTACCCCATCTTCTTGATCCAGTCATCTATTTTTGGGCATTTGGATTGTTTCCATAGCTGAGCTATTGTAAATAGTGCTGCTATAAACATAGGGGTGCAGGTGCCCCTTGGAGTTGATTAATTAATTAATTAATTTCTGTGTCCTCTGGGTAAATACCTAGGAGTGGAATTGCTGGATCATATGGAAGCTCTATCTTTAGTAGGTTGAGGAATCTCCACACAGCTCTCCATAGTGGTTGGAACAGTTTGCACTCCCACCAGCAATGCAGGAGAGTTCCTTTTTCTCCGCATCCTCACCTATATTTGTTGTTGCTAGTTTTTTAATATGTGCCATTTTCATTGGTGTAATATGGTATATCATTGCAGTTTTGATTTGCATTTCCCTGGTTACAAGTGATGTTGCACATTTTTTCATATGTCTGTTGGCCATTTGCGTTTCCTCTTTGGAGAAGTTTCTTTTTAGCTCTTCTGCCCGTTTTTGGACTGGATTATTTACTTTGTTTTTGTTGAGTCTCATCAGCTCTGTAGATTTTTGTGATCAGTCCTTTAGCCATCTTACTTTTCCTAGTAAGTCTTATTCAAAGAAGCTTCACACTTACGGAACTAGTGCAAGTCTCTACACTGCACATTCACTTTCTGCTATTACTACAATTTGGCGTAAGTTGGTACACTTGTCACAACGAATGAACTTACACAAACTCATGCCACACTTCATCTTCAGACATCGTCACATCTTAGGTGTGTGTCTTCCTTCTGTCCCTCAGCACCATTCAGGTCACCAGAGCATATTTCATTGTCATGTCACCTTTGGGCTACTTTTGCCTACAAGTTTTTCAGACCTTCTTCATGTTGGTGAGCTTGACCACTTAGAAGAGTACCAGTGAGGTATTGTGTGGAATTTCTGTTACTTGGCATTTCTCACTGTTTTTCACGGTTAAACTGAGCTTACATGTTATCAAGAAGAAGAATATAGAAGGGTACTGATGCTCTCCCATCAGAGCATATTAAGTTTGAGTGTTAGCACCATGATTCATATTGTTGCCATGGAGTTTGATGACCTGTTTTGCAGTAGAATTTTTCAGGTCTCTCTACTATGAAGCGCCTTCTTTTTCCTCCCTTTCCACACTGTGTCCCGGGAAAAGCCACATGTACAGACCTCACTCAAGTGGAGAAGAGCTAAACTCCAACATCTTTAAGTGTGAAGATCCATAAATTATTTGGATTTCTTTTGCACAAGATAAATAAGCATTTTCTGTTCCTTAAAAATCTTACCAACGTTTTCTAGTGAATATAATAGAACATGATTTTTCTGTTTTAAACAGGATAACTTTATGACAACTCCCTCTGATCTTAAATGGTTTTTTTTTTTTAAAGTTTTATTTATTTATTTATTTATTTTAAAGATTTATTTATTTGTTTGTTTGTTTATACAAGCACTGGGCACAGTCAGAAGCGCGGGAGGGTGAGAGAATTCACCAGAGCCAGAGCAGGGAGCAGAGCAGGCAGAAGGACGGAAGTCCACTGCTGAGGGGAGCAGCGGGCGTCAGGAGAGGTCTGCGCGCCATGTGGGACCCTCCTCTGGTGGCCGGGGAGCAGCCGGGGATCGAACCGGCGCCGCAGAGGCTGCGGGAAGCTTCGCAACCCAGCGCTCAACCGCTGCGCCACCGGGGAGGCCCTTAAATGGTTTTTTGATGATGACATTTTTCTTTAAAAAAGTTTGTTGTATTTGCATCAAAAATTCTGAAATTTACCTATTCCCCATAATTTGCATGAATTTTGAATTCTTCAGTCTCTCTTTCCCTCATGATTGCTGATGTTCAATCTCTGCAGATCAATTGAGGAATAGATTGCTAGCGTTATTGGCATGAATGCCAATATCATTGTCAAAGTATCAATTCCCACATGCATTTTTCATTTCAATGTCATTCATATGTTTCATTTTTTCCACATTAATACTGTCTATTTTGCTGTTTCACATACTATAATTTCCTTGAAATTATAGACTCTGCTATTGCATGTTTAAGCAAGAGTTTCTCTATGACATAGTATAGCAAAAACTGTAAGTTGTAATATGGATGAGAGGAGGAGGAAAAGCAACCCTCTGTGCTGCTGTAGAGGGAAAGTGGTTCTCTGAGCAGACCTGAATCAAACATGAGCAGGGAGATCTAAAGGGATGTCCTCAGGGACTTAGAAGCAGAAAGACCAAGACCGGTTTCCTATTTTTTTGGTCTTTTTTTTTTTTTTAAGATTTATTTATTTATTTATACAAGCACTGGTCAGTCAGAGGCACGGGAGGGTGAGAGAATTCACTAGAGCCAGAGTGGTGAGTAGAACAGGCAGACTGATGAAATACATTGCTGAGGGGAGCAGCGGGCGGCAGGAGAGGTCTGCGCGCAACGCGGGACCCTCGCCCTGTGGCGGGGGATCCAACTGGTGCTGCAGAGGCTGCGCCAGTGCTCAACCGCTGTGCCATCGGGGAGGCCCTGGTTTCCTATTTTCTCCCAGACCATCTACTCTGTGATTTTTCCTTCATCTATAAATAATGACTTATCTACCTGTTCTCTGTAATGTCCAAAGTTCTCTTAATACATTAAATAATTATCAACAAATTGGTTTTCATTTGTGTAGAGTTCTTGACTGTTGGGAATAGCAAAAAGATACAGTATTTGTCAAGAAAAGAAAGTGATATAGACCAAGATTTATCTATGACCAGTATATGGTTTTACCTTTCCTGGGGGTTTGTGCTGGAGTCACGCTTAAGTTCACACCTTCAGAAGCCTCTCCCTCTGTTGCCATGGCTTCTTCTCTAGTAGACATGCTGCTTCTCTTCTCCCAGTTACCAGAGTTTACCTACTGAAATAAAACAACACAAGAGCAAACAGAGAGAAGGGAGTATCATACATCTGACATAACACCAAGTCTTCCAAGCATTGGGGGAAATGCTTTGTTGTTGGGAATAGTGTTAAGTTAGGGTTCAAAAAACTTGCTTTGTCATCCAGACTCTCTCACTGGATGACTGTGTGGCTTTGGGAAGGTCCCAGTTACCCTGCCTCTTCATCTCTGCCTCTTTAATGAGGGATTGCCCTGGACTGTTCTGGATTACCCTGCTGAATTACAGTATTCTTTCCAGTTCTGCATTCCCATGTCTCTCAACTGATATTGGCAGCAACTGGATGGTAAAACTTGATAACAATCTTTGAATTTTTTTTTTAATTTTACTTTTTCTTTTTTTAAAAGATTTATTTATTTATTTATACAAGTACTGGGTATAGTCAGAATTGCGGGAGGGTGAGGGAATTCACTAGAGCCAGAGCAGGGAGCAGAACAGACAGACTGACAAAATACACTGCTGAGGGGAGCAGTGGGCGTCAGGAGAGGTCTGCATGCCATGTGGGACCCTCGCCCAATGTTCAGGGATCAAACTGGCACTGCAGAGGCAGCTTCACAAACCAGCACTCAACTCTGAGCCACCAGAGAGGCCCAGTCTTTGAATTTTTTAAATAAAACCTTAATGATTACCAAATATATAATAGTCTGTATTTATATATAAGCCACCTCTTACCTACCACTGAAGTTTATCTATGGGATTCCAGTGGATTAAATTATATGAAAAGCTGTCTATTATAAGCATCATTATATACAAGATAAGAAAGGCAAACACCTTTTATTTTTTAATAATTTTTACAAGAGTTTTAGAGTTTGCATCACATGCATGTCTCAGAAGGGTGGCACACCCAACCCCCAAGGACAGAAGATCCTGTGCTCAGGACCCCAAGACCTCACCCTATGTATCTCTTCATCAAACATTCATTTTTAATACCACCATTAATGGGATAAATTAACATCTGTGCAGCTTGATATGAAACACAGAGAAAGGCACCAACTCACTTCTGTGGTTCTTCTGCCAAGAATGAATATCTTGAATCTATTTACGGGAAAATATATTTAAAAAACCTGAATGTCACAAAATAACTGACCTCAGATCTGCCAAAAGGTCAAGGTCATGAGGACTAGAGCGACTGAGGAACTGAATCCAGGTCAGATAAAGAGGCATTGAAGTAAAGCAACATGTGATCTCTGATTGGGTCATGAAAGGAACAAGCATTTTTCTTTTGATATAAATGACATGGCTGTGGGAGCTGGTGTGTTGACTTAATTACAATATTATATTAGTAGTAGATTTCTAATTGTATAATTGTGCTTTTTTTTTAAGAGAATGTCCTTGTTTTGTTTTATATTCCCCCACTGTCCTTTGTATCCCATGCCTTCCTTCTCTCCCTCAACAAATACCTTGGGTATTGTTAATGTCTACTCATTTTTGAAAGTGTTTTTATTATTGAAATATCTACTCTGAAAATGTCCATATGTAGACATAATTTTGTGGGTTATGATTATATCTTTACTTGAAGTAACTATTCCTCATTTACATTCTCCTTCAGTGTATGTCTCCATATCACACCCATCACCAAGCCACCCAAGTCTTCCACTACAATTCATTGGGAACCCTCCACACTGCACTCTCCAACTCCACAAGTATCACCTACAGTCACATTTGGCAGGTTCCAAGAACCAATTTTCAAAAATCACTTGCGCAAGTGTATAGAAACAAGATAGAAGAGAAAGACATCATAATATAATCCCATCTATAGTCACATAAAAGTAAATTTCTAACACTAAACTGAAAAGAAAAGGTGGAAAACCTGTACAAGGAAAACTATAAGTCACTGTAAAATAAATAAGAAAACACAAAGAATGGAGAGATATTCCCTTCTCGTGGATGGGGAGAATTATCATGGTTAGAATGGCTGTCTTAACAAAGCAATATACAGATTCCATGCAACCCCTTTCAAGGTTTCAATGACTTTATTCAAAGAAAAGGAGCCAACACAGCTGAAATCCACAAGGGAGTACAAAAGACTGAATGGTCTAGAAATCTTGACCGAAAAAGACAAACTTCACTCTATTGTCATCTTCTACTCCTGCTTAACTCCAGCAGTGCTTTCATAAGATGCATAACTGACAGAAAGCAATGAGTGACATTTGCTATGAGAAACCGAGAAGAATGAGGGTGGCTAAAAACAGCGTCAGAAGCAGAGAGCAATTCCTTTCCACCTCTAACAATTATTCTGACACTGGTTGAAGGAAAAGGTTCTATTGGCTGACATGGGAATGATGACAGGGAAGCAGCTCTGGGGAACAGCATTCCAGGCAATGGAACCAGTATGTTTGTCCTGTTTTTCTTTTTTTTTTTTTTAATTTATGCAATAGCTGAGGTACAGGACAGAGACATGGGAGGGTGAGAGGATTCACCAGAGACAGATGTGGAGCACAACAGGCAGTAGGATCGAAGCACAGTGCTGAGGGGAGCAACGGGCGAGACAGGAGAGGTCTGCTGAGCCATGTGGGATTATCCCTGGCCAGATGGGAATTGAACCGGAGTTGCAGAGGCTGCGGACAGCTTCACAGCGCTGCGCTTAACCTGCTGCGCCACCGGGGAGGTCCTGTTTGTCCTGTTTTTTTTTTTTTTTTCCCCAGGTAGAAAGTAAATGTTGTGGCCAGGGCAGAGTGAGCAAGGTCATGATGCAGTTAAAATCAAAGTAGTGGCCAAGGTGACACTATGCAGCGGTCAATAAGGCATATGGAGGGCAGGGCGGGCCGGTGTGTGGGTCGTGTTCTATTTGGAGGAAGAACCAAGTGAAAACAGAGGCGGCTCTTGTAGTCACCTGTGCAAGTGTTGGTGGAGACCTGGCACAGTGATCATGTGAAAGAGACCCCACTGGGAATTTGTTTTGAAGACAGAATTCAACATTGCAATGAGGTGGGTGCGGGGTGAGGGAGAGGGAGAGGAGGGACCATTTAGAGACATCTAATTGATGGGTGACTTGAGCAAATGAGTCAGTGGCATTGTGTTCAATGATGAAGGGAAAGTGAGTGGGAGAACAGCTTTCCAGAAGCAAAAGAAGAGATCACCTTTGCTATGTTGGGTTTGAAGTGTCTGTTAGTCTCAGCAGATGGGACATTGCCAAGTAGATATCACGTCTATGAATTTATAGCTTCGTTAGAACTGTAACTTGAAAGGCATCTCCCTTATCCCCATATTTAGAGATTAAGTAAATGAGGAGGAACTGGCAAAGACATTAAGCCACTCTTAGATGAATTTACTCAGTGTCCCTAGCCGAGACTGACTCTGAGACTATTTCATTCGCATTAACGTGTATGTTGTTCTGCTATTTGAGAGCTCATTGTAGAATGGGAATGAACTTTAAGGTATCATGCAGAATTCTCCAGGGCTCAAAATTCTGTTCATTTCAGTTTCTACACTGAGTACTTTCTATGGATGAGTAACATACCAAGTGGGTCTTAATCTTAGCTGCAAAAAAATTCCTTTGCACCCCAAATCTTCACCTGTTAATCACTTTGCAAATATATGGGATTTCACTGTGTTTACTTCCTCCCAAACAAAATTCACTGGAAAGTTCTACTCTGTTTTTATAAAGTGCTGCTGACTATCTTTTTCTGCCCAAGTTGAGCATTTTGTGATCAGCAAATTCTTTTTCTACAACACTCGAAAACAAACATGACATATAAATATTGTGCAGCAGGTAATTTAGCCCATTTCCAATATTATGTGATGGTAACCCTTTAAAATATACTCTAAAATTCTATGGGGACTACACCAGGGGCAGGATGGGGTGGGGGAAGCAAACATTGCTTAAAAATAAACAATGATGTAAAAATAAAAAAGAAAATCAATAATAAGTATTTTATCTGGAAAAAATAAGATAAAATGTACTCTAAAATACCGTTTCGCCTTCAGATTAAAATATTTCATATATGTTCTCTGCAGCTATCAGATGATTTTATCCCTAGTTTTCTGGGGGCTTATTTAAAATAAAAGTGGCTTGTCCTTGTTTTTCAGAAGTATCTCAGGATAAAGATATTCTCTGGTCAACCCAACAAGTTCTACTCCAAGACAGGAAAAATGACACCCTTCCATTTTTCTCGAGGCAAACGCCCCATCAATCATCTCAAAAGCAGAATATTAAGGGGAAAAGACTGAAGACTTACCTTAGGTGGAGTGCAGCATCCTCATTCCCTTCAAATAATCTCTAGAATCATTCTTGAATGTTTACAAAATTTTCTCACTTCCAAAAGTAAATGATTACCTAAAATCTTTAGTTATTCCATTACCAAATGAAAGAAATTTATCTGATTTATGGTTTAATTTTAACTTTTGTTTAATTGAGAAAATCTCCTGCATTCTACAAACCCAGATTGAGGTCCCTTACATCGAACTAATTTCCAGTAATCATTAGTGTGGTTTCTGATCTCTCTGGCCTCTCCGTTCAGCACTTTCCCCTTGCGGGTTCTCTTGCTCTTTTTATATTCCCTTTTGGATAGAGTATATCTTGTCCTATTCTGAACTCTCCCCACTATCCGACTGTTTACAGAGGATATTCTCCATAAAGTGGTGTCATAATATGTTTTACTTGACCAAGATGATCTTGGTGATCTTCTGATTACAGGTATGCACAAGGTTCTTGAGTTTTCCATGAACATTGGCATCTTGTTATTTCTTCCAGTTGTCACCTGAGCCTGTCTGGCTTATAATATAGGTTGTTTGTT